>NW_004949107.1:8657084-8668901 GCF_000317375.1 Microtus ochrogaster | reverse complement strand
TGCTCACGGTGCCGGATCAGCTCTGGGACCATTTGCTCACAGTGGTGGATCGACTCTGGTATGGTCTGCTCACGGTGCCGGATCAGCTGACGCCTCACAGCACACCAAACCATTGCTTGGGCTCTCGATGCTCCTGAGTCACAATGACACATGATCGAGGCCTTATTTCCCCTGTTTCTGATTATTAATGAGGATCTCATTTTAATTTGTGCAACTGACTTCCAGCCCGTCGGCTCACATACAGACCGGAAGAGAACGCGTTGTCCAATGCTAACTTTAGGAACCGACACCAGCCGGTCTACTTGTCATGACTACATTTTGGTTGCCCTGTTAAATATTTGTTCAGAGAAGTCAAGTCTGTGAGATGTGGGTTTGACCTAAGAGACTGGGCATATACATCTATTGGTCTCCATGGAATTTTTCTAGTTGCGATTACATTTCTGTTTGATCTAAAAAGTCTCTATTACTCTCTTCCACAGACATCCCAAGCAAATAACCTAAAATTAATTAGAACCATATCATTGATAGTAATATCCATCCTCAGGTCTCAGTTGATGAAATTACTTTCGTTCAATTACTGGCTTCCTTTTCATTCTTCCGTTCATCAGCAACCCTGGTAATCATTTGCCTTTTATGCCCTCATGAAACAGGCTCAAACAACCCACCAGGAACACATTCAGATTCTGACAAAACCCCTTTACTCTCCTACAGTTCGATTACAGATATTTTTAGGTTTCCTGTTCTTGATCCTCATTCTTTCTCTAGTATTGTTCTTGTCCAAACCCAGGAGAGCCAGGCAGTTACACCTTTGAAAGTCCCCTTCACTTACTGCCACACGTTAGACTTTGTCTTCACGGCTCAGCATTCTTGCTCTGTTTCCAACTATTCTCACCCTGTCATCTCACCCACCTCGTGTTTCCAAACGTGAAGTCTGATGTTCTGACCACTCAGCCGGCGCCTGTCCTGAAGTCTAGCAGCGGGTCGCCACACTGACGATGGAGGCCAATGATCAAACAGGGCTTCATCGCTGACGGACACATAGCCTCAGCCTGCTAGCTCCTCATTGTTTTCATCCTAATTCCTCTTCCAGCCTTTCTTAAAAAAAATAAATCACCTAAATGAAGAGCCCTCTGAGCATAGCAGATACTTAGATCTTGTAAACCAAAGAATGGAGACTCAGTCTTGCTGGAACAACAAGAAAGAAACAACAATCACTGTCAGAACCCAGAACTGGTATTTTAGCTTAAACTAATTCCAACTTTTGTTCTTGAGAGCTATATATTTTTTAAAATATCTTTTTTTTTTTTTTGATTTTTCAAGACAGGGTTTCTCTGTAGCTTTTGGTTCCTGTCCTGGCACTAGCTCTTTCTATACCAGGCTGGCCTCGAACTCACAGAGATCCGACTGCCTCTGCCTCCCGAGTGCTGGGATTAAAGGCGTGCACCACCACCGCCTGGCTTGTAAAAAGATATTTTAAACCGGGGGGGTGGTGGCGCACGCCTTTAATCCCAGCACTCGGGAGGCAGAGGCAGGCGGCTCTCTGTGAGTTCAAGACCAGCCTGGTCTACAAGAGCTAGTTCCAGGACAGGCTCCAAAGCCACAGAGAAAAAAAAATATCTTTTTACATTATGTTTTATTTATTTGTTTATTTATTTTTTTCAAGACCTGGTTTCTCTGTGTAGCCCTGGCTTTCCTGAAGCTAGCTAGCTCTGTAGACCAGGCTGCTGACCTTGAACGCTTAGAGATCCACCTGCCTCTGCCTGCCGAGTGCTGGAATTGAAGGCATGTGCCACTAGTGCTGGGCTTGTTTTAACATTTTTTTTTGTTTTAATTTTTATTTTATGTGTGTGGATATTTTGCCTACATGTATGTCTGTGCACCACATGCTGTGTGTGTAGTGTCTGCAAAGATCAGACAGGGGATATTGGAGCCCTAGAACTGGAGTTAGAGACAGTTGTGAGCTGCCATGTGGGTACTGGGAATTGAACTTAGGTCATCTGGAATAGCAGCCAGTGCTGTTAAGCACTGAATCTCCTCTCTAGCCCCCATTTTTATTTCTCAAGTACAACGACAATATATAATTTTTTTTCCTAAATTTTATTAACATGCATATGTTGTACAATATATGCTTGACCCTAATTACGTATTATTTATGTTACATCACACATTGTACATACATACTTATAAACAGGCATTAAGTGTGTGACCCTATGCACTAAACAAGTAAAGTAAACTTTATGTGAAACATTAATGCATTGATCTTTAAAAATTATTTACAACATGAATATTGTTGAAATTAAACCTTTGATGTTTATGTATTACATGTTAGTCATCCTTACACGGTGTATTAAGTAAAGTCAGTTGTTGTCACTATGAGTGACATCTTCCTAATTTCTCTCTTGATTTTGTCTCTAGAAGCCGTATCTATCTTGGGAAATTCTCTCATATCATTCCAAGCCCTACCACTTGGGGATTTCTGATACAAGACTGTAGCTCACAGTTGGCTAACACTTGGGGCTTTCAGGTACAAGATTGTAGCTCACACCTGGTTCTTGCCTCAGCACCGTGACACCAAGGTCACTTGCTGGTTCCTCTTGAGACGCATCACCACACGGGACTGGGTACTGTTTGTTTTTAGGGTGTGATTCAGCATGGCAATGAGGGTTTTGACACAGACGGTTATCGTGTATCTGGGCCTTTAATACTGTTCTCACATACAAATCAGGAGGTGCTAATTTCCCACATTTGTTGGATGCGATAAACATAAAGGCACATTTATGAATAAGCCGGTGTAGGTGTGTATACCTGCCTCTGCATATGTACATCCTGTGACTATGCAGGCAGCCCCACCCCCATTTTCTCCCCTTCCAACTTCAAGTCTTTGTCTCTAGTAAAGTTAGGTAGCACAGAAACCCACCTCTTGCCAGCCCCAACAGTCCCCATTCTTACAAGCTGTGTTGAGCTGGCCTCTCAGTTACAGGACTGCTTTCCATGTCTGTTTAAGATTCCTGAGACTTCCTGAGCTAAAACGCCTACACTTCTTTTATAAGTTGCTGAAGTATGCCCCCAACACCAGCATAGCACTTCAGCTCATCCTGGTTCCTAAAGAGAAGAGCTTTTTGATTTAAATCCCTAACACAACTACCAGTTAAATGTTTGTTCTTGTAGCTTCATTTCTAAAGCAAAGGCCTGGAAACGCTTAGCAGAGTCACTCAACCTTATAAGCACTGAAGGTTCGATCCTGTTTTTTTATGAAATTTTGGCAAAGTTACACATGCATATACCCTCACTTCAGGAAGAACGCCCTCCAGAACAGAATTATTACATTTAATGTCATTCCATTCTTTTTAATTTTGTATGTGGGAGTTGTGCACGGTGCAATGCGCTTGCGCGGGTCAGAAGACAACTTGTGGGAGTTGGGTCTCTCCTTCCTCCGTATGGTTCTGGGGCTTAAAACGCGGGTTGTCGGGCTTGGGGGGAAAAGATCTTCAGCTGCTGAGTCATCTCACCAGTGCCTGGCTCATAATTCTTTTTAAAAATGTTCACATATTTACTTATCTCTGTTTCTTTCATGTGTGTTTGTACATGTTGGATTGGAAGTCAGAGGAGAACCTGAGAGCGTGGGTTCTCTGCTTCCGTCACGTGGGTCCTAGGGATGGAGTTCAGGTCCTTGGGCTCAGTGGCAAACGCCTCTGCCTGCTGAGTCATCTTGAGGGTTCTGCACGATTTTTTAAGGGGCTCAGAGGAGCAGCCATCAGTCTTTCTAACACATACCGCAAAACGCTTTGCCACAGCCCCGGGATACAGCAGTGATTCAAACCAAGCAAGACGCTCAGCAAGATGGCTCGGAACTACACCAGAGTGGGAGGAAAGAACCGACGCAGAGCTGTTCTCCACGTGTGCGCCTGCCCCCTGCCCCCGTGGTGTATCTGTGTGCACCCACCTGCACTCAGATACTATGATACTGGTTTAATAAAAACAAAAAAAAATGAAGCAAAAGTCTGACTTTTATTATTCTAACTTTTGTAAATTGAAATATTTATAGCTGGCAAATGCCATCCCAGTAACTTCGGTCACAGGATTGACCTAGGGAATAATGCCCCCACTCCCCATCACTCACTATAAAGTGTATTTAAGAGCAAATTTAAGTTAAGTGGTGGCGCACGCCTTTAATCCCAGCACTCAGGGGGCAGAGGTGGTCAAATCTTTGTGGGTTTGAGGCCAGCCTGGTCTAAAGAGGGAGTTCCAGGTCAGCCGAAGGCTGTTACACAGAGAAACCCTGTCTTGAGAAACAAAACAAAACAACAATAACAAAAAAAACCAATCCCCCAAAACCAAAAAAGAACAAATTTAAACATGATTAAAATTGTATTAAGCTATAAAAATAATCCTGAAAGTAATTAAAGGCAGTATGAATACACAACGGCTCAAACCCAAACTGGGATTAGACAGTAAATACCCAATGTGCATATGAATTTATAAAACAAATTATGCACAGAACACTACTGGATACCGTTTGAAACACAGAGGACCCATGGATGCTTCAGGTCCTTCAACAGGGGTCTTTCTATATGGATAAATGTTGTCTGCCATATCACCTCTGCACAATCAGACTAGACATATCAGCCTCAGCCCCATCCTCACCCCTGCATACTCAGACTGTACACCTCAGCCCTGTCCTCCTCACCCCTGCATACTCAGACTGTACACCTCAGCCCTGTCTTCCTCACCCCTGCACAATCAGACTAGACATATCAGCCTCAGCCCCATCCTCACCCCTGCATACTCAGACTGTACACCTCAGCCTCAGCCCTGTCCTCCTCACCCCTGCATACTCAGACTGTACACCTCAGCTCTGTCCTCACCCCTGCACAGTCAGACTATACATGTCAGCCTCAGCCCCGACCTCACTACCCCTGCACACTCAGACCGTACACATCAGCCTCATCCTCACCCCTGCACACTCAGACTGTAACAAAGGCAGAGAGCAAATCTAAGTCTCAATTTTAAAACATTAGGTGGAGGTATACGCAGGGGATTGGAAACCATGAGTTAGATTTTCATTCCTTTATTTTTAAAAAATATTATGTTTGTTTTGTGGCCTTTGGCGGGAGCTTGCACCACTGCTTACGTGTGAAGGTCAGAGGACAACATAGGCAAGTCATTCTTCTAGATGTGGGTCTTGGGGATTGAACTCACGTGGCCGTGCTTTGCAGCAAGCCCCTTAACCCACTGAGCCATCTCGTCAGCCCCACATTTTCTTAATGAAGAGCATTCACGATGATGCTTATGCAAGTCTAGAGGTGTAAATTGAACTGAGAAATTCAAAAACAGTGTGACCACACCACCACGACCTCCTTGAGGATTTTTATATGAATCCTAACTATCAGTTAATAGCCACCTATGACAGGACAGGATCCTGGAGAAAGAAAGGCTTCAGGCGGGGGACCCAGATGCCCTTCGGTAGGTAAAGGCTGAACAAAGTTCTTCTAAGTGGAGAAAGCACCTGAAGATTGCTTCCTGTATTGGGTCATTTAATAGCCTCCTGTCTTGTTTTTTAATATATGATATTCTTGAAATAAAATTAATGAAAACCAATTCATGGAATTGGGAGGATGGCCCAGTGAGGAGGAGTTTAGATGCCCAGGCGTGGCTTTGGGGCCTGTAACTACGGCACCGGAGCCAGAGATGAGCAGATCCCGAGGGTGGCTGGCGATGGGAGCCGGAGAGAAAAGGGTGTGGTCGTGGAGGTGCGCGTGAGGCTCTGAGGGCGCTGTTCCCTGATGACGAGCAGGGGCGGTATTGCCCTTGTGATACTGGGCTACAGATTTTTATCTCATTGTACCATTCTGGAAACTGAACCCAGGGCAACTTGCACGCTAACCATGTGCACACTCCAAGTTGATAACTTCTTACTTCTCCAAGCCAAAAGGAAGGGCTTGCCCAGGCTAGACCCCTGTTCGTGCTGCATTGCCCCTCTGTGTATCCTGTTAGCCCTGACAACCGATTGGTGCCTCCGTTGGGACCGCATTTCTGTGAGACTAGGAAGGTTGAGTGGAAGCCCCAGAAGCAGTTCTCAGGAAACAGAGCTCTAAAGCCGTGACCTTCGTGTGATGTGCTCAGCTCCACGCAACCCAGCTGTCTTCATGCTGGCCTCACAAAACTCCCGTTTCCCGTCAAAATAACAGGAAAAGAAGTAATAAGAGATGTATTTCCTGCCAGCCGTTTGGGACCATGAGAGAAAAAGAGGAAGTATAAAACGTGAACACTATACCCATTGTCTATACAGGGCCTTTCCTTGGAGGATGAGAATGAAAGATTTAGTCCCAGGGCCTGGGACCGTCATACAAAGAAGCAGCTTTGACTGGGGCCCAAGAAGACGGAAAGATAGGCCCAGGGTCAGCTTGTGAGTGTGTGGGTTTCTTTTATCTCCCAGTAAAACTAAGGCTATACTTTCCTCTCTCTCTCTTCCCTTCCCTTCCTCCCCTCCCCTCCCCAGCTCTTCCCTTCCCTCCCCTCCTTTTCCCTCCCCAGCTCTTCCTTTCCCTCCCCTCCCTCGTTCTCTTCCTCACCTCCTCCTTCTCTTCCCAAAGTCCCATGTAGCTCAGGGTACCCTCACAGTCACTATGTAATCCAGGGTGGATTTAAAATCCTGATCCTCAGCGGGGCCGTGATGGCGCACGCCTTTAATCCCACCACTCGAGAGACAGAGGCAGGCGGACCTTTGTGAGTTCAAGGCCAGCCTGGTCTTACAAGAGCTAGTTCTAGGACAGGTTCCAAAGCTACAGAGAAACCCTGTCTCAAAAAACCAAAAAATAAAAAAAAATAAAAAAATCCTGATCCTCTTGTCTGGTTTCCTCAACCTCCCGAGTGCTGAGAAGACAGGTATGTGTCACAGTGCCTGGTTTAATATTAGATTTTCTCAAAAGTCAGGAATAGCCCCGACCCATCCTGCTGGGGAGGCTCCCTGGATCTTCGGGGGCCAAGTGGGGCTGTGGGGAGTTATTAAATACATAGGGTGACATCTGCAGGTAAAGCAGTCTTTTGTCACATTGTGGGACAGACACCACTTGGATAATATTCTTCTGACAGCCCAGATGTCTTCTGTTTGCTGTCACAGCGTCGCCAGCCCTGCCTCTGACCCCTGGACTGGCTCCCTCATGGCACCTAAGGGACCTTCTAACTCTTAGCACCCCGACCCCCACCTGCAAAGACAAGGTTTAGAAATAAGGGGAAAGAAGAGAGAAAGTGAAAGATAAAGAGGAGGGACTTTATAGGTTTTGTTCAAAGCAACATAGTCGTGATGAAGGTTCAAGTACTATAGAAATGTCTGTCTCACAGTTGACAAACCCTTAACCATAAATCCCGTTGCCCCTAGATAACCATCATCAACACTTGAAGCAGGAATCCATGGCAGGACAGCTATATAGTTTTACAAAACTACCATCAGATTCTACATGCTGTTTCTCATGAAAAATATTAACTTTTAGTTGAATAGAAAAGTAGGGAAAAAAAACGAAGCAGAACTCAGAATCACTAAATTGGTTGCCTCTTCAGCACAAGATAGAAGCATACTTTAAAGATGAATTATTCTAGAATTCAGAGCAATGACAACCGAAAATCCATTAGGAGACTGAGTTTGCCATTTTCTGCAAAATCGGTTTCAATTTAAAGCCATTACCCACATCGACACGCGTCCAGCCAGCCTCAGCACTCTCGTTAGCCCCGCCGCTAATGCCTGCCTCCCTTCCTTCTGTTCTCAGACTGCGCTTCTTGCTCCTGCATTCAGCTCCGTCTTTCACAGGCTCAGGACTCACTGTCTGTGATTTCAGAATTCTGGATTGGATTGTGCCTTTCTCCAGAGGGGAGGGAAAGGATATATTGGTGTTCTCAAAATAGGATTTAATTGGAAATAAGGTCTTTAAAGAGGTCATCGGATTAAAATGAGGCCATTAGAGTGGCCCTGGTCTAGATGATGTCATCATAGCAAGGGGACACTTGGACACAAACATGTACAGAAGTGACACGCATGACGAGCTGGGAAGAGTGTGGTCTGAAAGCTGGAGAGGTAGGTACTCTGCAGAAGTCGATGGGAATCTGGGCCACCAGAAGTTGGGAGGGGAAAAGACCCTTCCCTCTAGCCTTCTAAGGGACCACAGTCCTGCTGACACCCCGATTTCATGCTTCTAGTTGTTGTGAGCTTTGTGACTTGGTATACAAAGTTCTTCTGGGTCTCATGCTCTGAACACTCGTTTCCTTCCTGGCTGGTGGGACGATTTTGGAAGACCGTGGAGTCATAGGAGGTAGGGCTTGATTGATGGGGGTGGTCACTAGGACTGGTTATTTGAAGGTTATGGACTAGCTCTAGCTCTGCATCTGCTTCCAGATGTGCTGTGACATGACATGATCCCATCACATGTGCCAGCTGTCCTGGATTCTGCCATGCTTCCCACTATGATGGACCCTCTGAAACTGTAAGCCAAAATAAAATGTTGCCTCCAAGTGTTCTTCATGTCAGAAGTTCTCTCTCTCTCTCTCTCTCTCTCTCTCTCTCTCTCTCTCTCTCTCTCTCACACACACACACACACACACAACTAAAAAAGAAAAATTGGTACCAGAGAAGTGAGGTTGTTTGTGAGTAGACCTGGCATGTGGTCCTTTGTCCTGTGGAAATGGTTTGTTGGAAGAGTTTAGAAACGAAGGCTAGCAAAGCTCTGCGGTGCTGTAATTTACTAGTTGATTATGGACTTGGGAAGAACGTTGGTGCTATGAACTGTGGAGACTCACGGTTGGTGCAAATGAATTTGTATGATGGGATGGCCACGAGACTTTGGGACCATCAATAGGATGCTGCAGTTGGAACCTGAAATATGCTCCACAGGTTCACATTCTGAACACTCCAAAGCTGCTGGAAGCTTTGGGGGAGGAGCAGAAGCAGGTCTCTAGGCTTTCACGGTCTCTAGGGGTGGGCTTCAAGGGTCTCTAGAGGTGGGCTTTCACGCGTCTCTAGGGGTGAGGCTTCAAGGGTCTCTAGGGGTGGGCTTTCACAGTCTCTAGGGGTGGGCTTTCACTGGTCTCTAGGGGTAGGCTTTCACGGTCTCTAGGGGTGGGCTTTCACAGTCTCTAGGGGTAGGCTTTCACGGTCTCTAGGGGTAGGCTTTCACAGTCTCTAGGGATGGGCTTTCACAGGTCTCTAGGGGTGGGCTTTCGTGGGTCTCTAGGGGTGAGCTTTCATGGGTCCCTAGCAGTGGGCTTTCGCTCTCTTCTTCCTGGTTCAGTGTGATGTGAGAAGCCTAAGGCACACACTTCTAAGGCCACAAACTCCAGCAAGTCCTTCTAACTGTGAGGGACTTAGACCCTTTGAAACTGTGAGCCCGCGGACATCGCTCCTCAGTCCATCATTTCTGTCAGGTATTGTCGCAATACCGGCTTCCACTCATGGCCCCTGACTTTGTTACGGAAGCACTAGAAACCTGAAATTTTTTCCTCTAGAATTTATCCTGAGTCATCTTTTGGTTGGGTAGATTCCACTGATGTGTGGAGCTGAGTCTCTTAGCCCTGAGGTCTCACATATCTGAGTGTGTCTGTTATCTCTGTACGTGAAGAACTGCTTGCTTACATGACCTTTAGTCTTGCTTCCTTTCCCTCGGGACTTTTGCGTGGTGACGTCCTGTCTTGATTTTTCTGTCTGTATGTGCTCTTCTACCCGGATGTATGAATATTCATGTGAGATTATCCTTGTCCTTGGCATTTCATAACTTCAGTAGGAATATATTGGTGTTGAATTACCTATAGTTATTTTCTTGAAATCAATACACTTTTTTATCAACAGATTCAAAATATCCTTGTTTCAAGAAAGTTTTCTCGAAAGAATGTTGCATGAAAGTTGTTGACAGCCCAGAAAGTATCTTGAACATTTCTTCTGTAGGTGAATTCCTTTTCCATGGTTGATTATTTTTAATTGTGCTGTGTGTGTGTATGTGTGTGTGTGTGCGCACGCGCGTGCGTGCATGTTTTCTTCCCCTGACGTTCCCAGGAGTGTATCTTATTACTTATCTTTGGATGGGGTCGGCTAATACAAGGTACAAATCTTTCGTCCTATTCTTTATCTTTGGATTGGTCTGCTAACAAGTGAACACAGAGTGAAGAGTGGAGGAGGACGCGAGGTGAGATCCTGCAGTTTTCACAGGCTTCTTCGGCTCAAACACCCTTGCGCTGTTTCTTTTGCTTTGGGGAGCAGGCTACAGGGTTCAGTGTCTGGAAAGTCCGCGTGGTCGAGACTCATGGGTCTCGGGGGACGGTCTGCTGCGCTCTACTCCTTCCTGCCAGGCAGCCCGTTCCCACACTGCTCCTTTTTTGGAGGGGAGGTCAGCAAGTGGTTCTGGAAACCCCACCTCCCCTTCACTCTTCACTGCCTGATGCTCCCCAAAGGGTTCCCAGCCTCTGGGGTCGGCCTGTGCCACCACAGAGGGGTGAAGTCAAAGCACCATGTCTAAGCTTCTACCCCAGAATGCTAGAGATCTGAGCCGAGCCTAGGTCCAGCAAGCACCTGGACCTCCGGCCTCTTCTCCTTCCCATCCGATGGTGTCCAACAGGCTTGTTTCTGGGGAGCTGGTGGGTGCTATAGCAGCTTCTTCTTCACCTCACTGAAATGAGGCCCCCATATTTTCATTTGTTCTATTATAATCTGTAGTTTTCATAACAGTAGAAGGAAATAACTATTTTTTAACAGGAAGCATTTTGTTTTCAAAAAGTTCACAAGTATTATAATAAGCTATTTATAGCTTGGGAAATTTGTGTTTTATTATATTTACATGCGAGTGTACTATAAATTATAAATAGGAACGTGATCCTATTTCTCATAACTTAGTGATGGGGCATGGGGGTCTGGTGCTGGAGACCGAGCCCAGGGCTTTGTGTATACTGGTAAGCACCCTGCCACTGAGCATATTAAAATACCCCCAACTCCTCACTTAAATTTAAAAGCGTCCTTGTTCAAATCATAAGGAACGTTCCTTACATTCTGCTTCTTTTCAAACTAAAGATATCTTTATTGCTTTGTAGTTATAAAATAGTGCTCATTATAAAACATTAAACAATACTAACAAGGGAAAATTGCCTGAATTCCCTTCTGCTATGAGGTTTATGAGATTATCATTTTGCACAGGTAAACAAATGTATCTTCCACTAGGCAAAGTGGGACTGCATACCCAGGTTTACCAAGCGTTCCTTGGGTAAATTCTGCTTTCATGCAGCGACTAAACAGGGCGCCCCTCACCTTTGTCTGGGAAAGCGGAACAGCTCGTTCTTCGTTCTTCTGGGCCGTTACTATTGATTACATGAATGATTGTAAATACAAAGGCTTTTTTGTTTTGTTTTTAGAGACAGGGTTTCTCTGTGTAGCCTTGGCTGTCCTGGAACTAACTCTAGATCAGCCTGGCCTCAAACTCACAGAGATCTGCCTGCCTCTGCCTCCCGAGTGCTGGGGTTAAAGGTGTGCGCCACCACTACCCGGCTACACAGGATTTTAAAAAACATTAATTAGCCGGGCAGTGGTGGTGCACGCCTTTAACCCCAGCACTTCGGGGGCAGAGGCAGGCAGATCTCTATGAGTTCAAGGACAGCCTAGCCTACAGAGTGAGTTCCAGGACAGCCAGAGATACTTAGGGAAACCCTATTTTGAAAAGAAGAAACAAGCAAACGAACAACAACAACAAAAAACAAACATTAATTAGCAATGAATATGATTGAACTGTTCATCCATATTTTGTTTTGTTTTTAGTTGCTAGTGTGAAAGGGACCTTATTTTTTTTTTTT
>NW_004949107.1:8655632-8656984 GCF_000317375.1 Microtus ochrogaster | reverse complement strand
GTAGACCAGGCTGGCCTCGAACTCACAGAGATCCGCCTGCCTCTGCCTCCCGAGTGCTGGGATTAAAGGCGTGCGCCACCACCGCCCGGCTAAGGGACCTTATTTTTATTTAAAAGTTTTTATCTGTTTGAAGGAATCATGTTGTATGTTGAATACACACTGTATCATATTATTCACCCACTTTACCCAACAATTTAATGTTTTATCTGGTTTTGTGAATTATAGTTCATGCTTTTGGATTTGTTGTTTACTTAGCTACTTGAGACAGGGTCTCACCTTGTTGCCCTGGCTGTGCTGAGCAACTCACTGCGGTAGGACAGATTAGCCTTGAACTTGTGAGGCTCTCGATGCCCCCACCCCCGCCTCCCAAACTCTGGCATTACACCCCTACGTCCTACTTTGGTTTAGGCTTCAGTGTATGTTTTGAGACAGAGTCTCACAATGTAGTCCTGGCTGTTCCAGAACTAACTGTATAGACCGGGCTGGGCAGGAACTCACAGAGGCCCACCTGCCTTGCCTCCTGAATGCTGTGATTAAAGACATCTCATGAAACCCTCACTGGCCTCAGGCCCACTATGTAGCCAAGGACCTTGCACTTGGCCTTGAGTTCTTTTTTAAAGATTGATTTATTTATTATGGGCACACTGTTCTACCTGCATATATGCCTGCAGGCCAAAAGAGGGCGCCAGATCTCATTACAGAAGGTTATGAGTCACCATGTGGTTGCTGGGAATTGAACTCAGGACCTCTGGAAGAGCAGCCTCTGCTCTTAACTGTTGTGGAATATTATTTTAAGATGTGTTAGATTTGTTTATGCTGTGGAATATTTGTTTAAGGATGCAAGGACGTGCTGTATTCTTTTATGTTGCATTTGTTTAACTCTGTGAAGCTGTGATTCTTTGCCTGTCTGAAACACCTGATTGGTCTAATAAAGAGCTGAAGGACCAATAGCAAGGCAGGAGGAAGGATAGGCGGGGCTGGCAGGCAGAGAGAATAAATGCAGGAATCTGGTAAGAAAATATCTAGGAGCAAAGAGAAGGAGGAGGACACCAGGGGCCAGCCACCCAGCTACACAACAAACCAGAGTAAGAAGTAAAGAAAGGTGTACAGAAATAGAGCAAGAAAAAAAAGCCCAGAGGCAAAAGGTAGATAATTTAATTTAAGTTAAGAAATTATAATTTAAATTATAATTTAAGTTAAGAAAAGTTGGCTAGAAACAAGACAAGCTAAGGCTAGGCATTTATAAGAAAGAAAAAGCCTGCCGGGCGATGGTGGCGCACGCCTTTAATCCCAGCAACTCGGGAGGCAGAGGCAGGCGGATCTCTGTGAGTTCGAGACCAGCCTGGTCTACA
>NW_004949107.1:8653179-8655532 GCF_000317375.1 Microtus ochrogaster | reverse complement strand
AGAGCTAGTTCCAGGACAGGCTCCAAAGCCACAGAGAAACCCTGTCTCGAAAAACCAAAAAAAAAAAGAAAAAAAAGAAAAAAAAGAAAAAGCCTCCATGTGATTTATTTGGGAGCTGGGTGGTGGGCCCCCAAAGAGTACATGAGTAAAATACCAGCAACACTTAGCATCTGAGCCATCTTTCCAGACCCAGCCTGAACTCCTGATCTGCTTGTCTCCACCTTCCAAGTTCTGGTATTACAGGTGTTTGTTAGCACGCCAAATTACTTTTGGTTTTCCTAGGTTCTCAATTATATTTACAGTGTACATTTGTACATTTTATTGTAGTCAGTTATAATAAAGTAGCCCCACACCAGTCAGACTGAGTATAATAAAGCTCTCTTTATTTAGGGGTAGACACAGAGCAGCCCTCCTCTGCATGAGTGGGGAAGAGGAGTCAAATCCAGCAGCCAAGGGACTGCGCAAGTTTCTACAGTACATGTGGCCACGCCCAGAGTGGGCAGTATCTTAAAGGCTATTGGCTGAAGGCGTTCCCACAGCATTTATAGTAATGGCTTCTTTCCAGCCTCATGTCTAAGCAATGGAGGCAACGTAGAGAAAGCAGTTCTTAGCTTGCAAACTCATGTGGCATTTACTGAGACTACGTCTAAGGAGAGGCGTGTGGGACGTATATACTGAAAACTGCACTGTTACCAGGAGGAACAAAAGAACTAAGTTAGCCAAAAGAGATTCTCAATTCACAGAGGATTCAATATTGGTATGGTTGTCAGTTTTCTGCACAATGGGGCCTCTTTGCAGAAAGCAAAGGGCTGATTTTTATGTGTCAAGATCCTGGAGCAGCCAAGACAACCTGGAAGAGGAGGAAACATAGATAGAGGGCTCATGGACCTGATTTCACACTTCCATACAACGACAGAGACAGAGACACTGTTGCCCCGATGTGAAGACAGACAGATGTCTCTGCAGAGCAGACAGAGCCAGACACGGCTGCCTGCGGCCCAGGTCACTGGTGGCTGGCGAAGCTGTCAAGGCTGTTTAGCTAGAGAAAGGATGATCTCTCAGCAAAGGATGCTGGAACAACTGGAAATGCCTGTGAAAACAGGAAACTGAAAACGATCACGCCCTTTCCCTCACACTGTATATAAAAAGAAGGTGTCGGAACAGATAAGGGCTGGTGAAGAGGGAAGGAGACAGGGAAGACCCAGCAGCTGGAGGCAAACAGGTTCAGAATTAGGTCCTCGAGCAGGCACACATGAAGAAGACATGTGGAGATTAAATTCTATTGTTACGTTTATTCATTCATTTCTTTGTTGTGTGTGTGAACTCAGATGGTCACACTTCGTGGCAAGTGCCTTTAGCTGATGGGCTGTATAGGTGTCCCCCAAACTGGTAAACTTAAGTAAAATCTATAGATTTAGTTAATTTTCTGGTTTTGATAGTTGTTCCATAGTTATGTTAGTTAATATCAGCTGAAGCTAGGCCAACTGTACACATAAATTACATGAATCATTTCTGTAGCTTTTCTGTAAGTCAAAACAGCTCAAACTAAAGACATTTTAAATTGATTTTTTTAGAGCAGTTTCTAACTGTGTTACCCAGATTAACCTTGAACTCATGATACTTCTTCCTCAGCAGAAATTACAGGCAAGCTTCACCAAGCTTCCAGTGTAAAAAAACAAAAAAAATTTAAATGGATGACATGTTAGAGCTAGAACCTCCAGAAGAAACTAATGGAAACTCTGGTAGTCTTGGACTTGACAGTTTTTTTAAAATATGATCAAAAATCATAAACTTTAAAAGAAAGGATCAGTGAACTAGATTTCACCAGACACTGTTATAAAACCCAAAGATAAGCCAAGCATCGTGAGAAATATTTGCAAAATATATATGTAGTAGAATATTATTTTAAGATGTGTTTCATTTGTTTCTGCCGTGGAACATTTGTTTGACGATGCAAAGATGTGTTGTGTTCTTTTTATGTTGCACTTGTTTAACTCTGTGAAGCTGTGATTCTTCGCCTGTCAAAACACCTGAGGGTCTAATAAAGAGCTGGATGTCCAATAGCGAGGCAGGAGAAAGGATAGGTGGGGCTGGCAGGCAGAGAGAATCAATAGAGGGAGAAAAAGAGAGAAAACAAGAGAAATCAAAGAGCAAGACAACAAGGGAGGAGGACATCAGGGGCCAGCCACCCAGATACACAGCCACCCAGATACACAGCCACCCAGATACACAGCCTCCCAGATACACAGCCACCCAGCTACACAGCCACCCAGCCACACAGCTACACAGCCACCCAGCCACACAGCTACACAGCCACCCAGCTACACAGCCACCCAGCCACACAGCTACACAG
>NW_004949107.1:8652479-8652830 GCF_000317375.1 Microtus ochrogaster | reverse complement strand
ACACAGCCACACAGCCACACAGCCACCCAGCCACACAGCTACACAGCCACACAGCTACACAGTCACACAGCTACACAGACACCCAGCTACACAGCCACACAGCTACACAGCTACACAGCCACACAGCTACACAGCTGCCCAGCTACACAGCTACACAGTCACACAGCTACACAGCTACACAGCCACACAGCCACCCAGCTACACAGCTACACAGCTACACAGCCACCCAGCTACACAGCCACCCAGCCACACAGCTACACAGCCACACAGCTACACAGTCACACAGCTACACAGACACCCAGCTACACAGCCACACAGCTACACAGACACACAGCCACCCAGCCACCCAGC
>NW_004949107.1:8643134-8652379 GCF_000317375.1 Microtus ochrogaster | reverse complement strand
ACAGCCACCCAGCTACACAGCTACACAGCCACCCAGCTACACAGTCACCCAGCTACACAGCTACACAGCCACCCAGCTACACAGCTACACAGCCAGCCACAGAGTAAGAGTGAAAGTAAGATATACAGAAGTTAGAAGAGGTGAAAGCCCAGAGGCAAAAGATAGACGGGATAGTTTAAGTGAAGAAGAGCTGGCTAGAAACAAGCCAAGCTGAAACCAGATATTCATAAGTAAGAATAAGCCTCCATGCCATGATTTGGGAGCTGAGTGGCAGCCCTCCGCCCCACAAACAGTACCCCCAATAGTAAAAAAAATAACCCACCACCAACATATATATCTGATCAAAGACTTGTCTCTAGAATCCATGAACAGCTCATAACTCAAGAAGATGAACAACTCAGCTAAAGGGGGTCCTGGATCCAAACAGACAACTTTCCAGAAAAGACGTGCAGGTGGCGAATAAGCACAGATGCTAGGGTTTGGGGCATTAGGGGACCCACAAATCAAGCCTACAGTCTCCAGTGCTTCCGTCAGAATGTCTATGATGTAAAAGGCTCACGCATACCAAGTGTTGACAAAAATGTGGACAGGATTAGTGAGATTGCAAAACAGAACAGCGGCTTTGGAAAACAATGTGGCTCAGCACTGGAGAAACTCTTCAGTGGTTAAGAGCACTCATTGCTCTTGCAGAGGAACCAGGTTCAGTGCCCAGTACATACATGACGGCTCACAACGGTCGGTAACTCCAGCTCTAGGGGGTACAGTGACCTCTTCTGACCTTTTGGGCACCACCCACATATGATGTATATACATGCTTGCAGACAAACACTCATACACATAAAAATAAATAAATGTTTTTTGTATTATGTGTGTATAGGAGCCCACTGAGGTCAAAGAAGGCATTGGCTCCCCTAGAACTGGAGTTATAGGCACCATGTTGGTGCTGGCTAGGATCCTCTGCCAGAACAGCAAGTTCTCTTGACCGTAGAGCCATTTTTCTAGCCACTCAAAACACAAATAGAAAAGGAATAATTAAAAAAAAAACAAAACAGGAGGAACCTGTTCTGTAGTTTCTTCCAAAGATAAACATGCACCCATGGTCTGATCCCAGGCCTATTCAGAACAGAAATGGAAGCGTGCAAACAAAGACAAGTGCACAAATACCGGCTGCTTCTTTATCTCCGATACCTTCACGTGGGAACTAGTCCCACAGTATAGAAATGGTTAAAAACAAATACCTCTATCTATATCATAGAACACTACACATTGCTGAACATGAGGTTTATTATTCTATGTAGAAGAATGAAAATTATAAAAAGTGTAACTGCGCTATAGTGATAGATCAGTGCTGACTGGTGGCCCTGGGAGTGTGGGGGAGGGAAGAGGGGTGAAGAGGGACCGGAGGACTGAGGAGTGGTGGACAGATGCATTATCTTGACTGTGGTGGTAATTCCACAGGTGCATATTATACTCATGTCAAAAGTAACCAAATTGTACATTTTACATATTGTAGCATTGTTTTGAGCTGTAAAAAGGGGGAAATTAAAAGATAAAGAACCCCCCCCCCCACAGCTTGTTGAAAAGCTCACTGGATCTCGCAACCGTGTTTTCTGGCTTGGCAGTTCTGGGTGGGGTCAAGAATTTACACTGTTCAGATTTCTGGAGGATGTTGACAGTGTGTTCCACACACTGGAGACCACTGGTGTGCAGGATGTGGCCAACAGCTTTGCAGTGATATTCTTTTGTCTGTGTGGCACCCCAGTACCTGTCTTCCCATGAGGGACTCACATACTGCACAGGCAGGTGTCCATTTCCCAGCCCCAGATTATAGGGTATCTCTCCTTTCTCCTGTTTGCTGGCAGTTCACCGGGAGCCTGTGGCGCAAGGTCGACCAGATACCTCTTTTTATCTTTGGTTGTGGGTAGCTGTGTAGGAGTCCAGAGCCTGAGGGGCTTTGGGTGTGTAGTGTGCAGGAGGACAGCCATAATGATGAACTGCATTGGGCTCAGTGTGTTTGTGGAAGATGTGTCCTGCTGATGACCTCCTGAATTGTGAGGTTGACTGTTTCCCTGACATCATCTTGGCTGAGTTTTCTCCCCTGGCTCCTGGCCCCTGGCCCTGCTGCTGATGGTGTGGGAGCTGCTGCTAGGCTACCCACTGGGGGTTGACTTTGTGTTCCCAGAAAACCGTAGACTGAAGTCCTAATTCTCAGCAATTAAGAATATGGCCTTATTTGGAAACAACATCACTGCAGAGATGAGGATTTGGGGATTCAGAAAGAAGAGTCCAGTGCTTTGAATGTCTGTGAACCTCATTTCAGTTCATACTGGTTTTCTAGACTTTAATGTGACTGGATTGAGAATAGGGTGAGAAGGTGGGGTCCTCCGTGTGGGGGAGTGGGGGACACCCTGTGTCCCCCTGTGTGTGTCACCCTGTGTGTGAAGGCCTGAGTGTGGTGTGTGCTATTGATGTGAATTGGCTATGTCAAGGACCATAGCCTCGCACTCATGAGAAAAGAGCAAAGCCTTCTCCTGGTCCATGTGGAGAGTGTGTTCAGAACATAGCCACCATAGCCTTCTTCCCTGGCTTATGGCCCTGAGACTGCTTCTACTGGGACTAGCTAAGCCTCCTTGTTCAGCTGTATCAAATAACCCTGCATCCTTGTTTATCT
This sequence comes from Microtus ochrogaster, assembly GCF_000317375.1. Taxonomy (NCBI): domain Eukaryota; kingdom Metazoa; phylum Chordata; class Mammalia; order Rodentia; family Cricetidae; genus Microtus; species Microtus ochrogaster. Next base: position 8,649,708 of record NW_004949107.1, on the reverse strand, counting down.
GTATAACAACCCTGCCTCCTCATTTAGCAATGTGCAACAACCCGTCTATCTCGCCAGCTGTTTGTAATCAGCTTACTGAGCGTCTGGAGTGTGGCAGCTTCTCCATCAGAGAGCCCAGTCGGCCTGCTCCCAGATCTTCCATGTGTCTGCCCTTCCTTCAGTCCGTCGCCTCCCTAATCAGTCCACCCTTGGAACTGCATTGGGTGCTACCCTTATGGATGGAATCCGTGTCTGTATTGGTTTCTCTTCTCCCGCTGTGACCAAAGACTTGACATTGAGAATCAGAGGGAGTAAAGGCCTATTCTACTCAGTTTTGGAAGGCTCAGTCCATTATGGCAGAAGGCCACTGAGGAGCAGACAGGAAGTTGGAGACAAGCTGAACAGGAAGGGGCCAGGGCAAGATCCAGCTCCTGGAGGCACGCCCACAGTAGCCCATTTTCTCCACCCAAGATTCCATCCCCAGTTCCACCCCTTCTGAACAGTCTTCTCAAACTTTGAAACCATTGGTAGAGCAGGTCATTTATTAAGTGACTGAATCCTCTCTGGAAATGTTCTCACAGACTCCAACTTGGGCTCTTCTAGGCGGTTCTCAATCCTGTCAATGCCCTTAGGAAACATTCCCTGGGGCTTCCTGACTTGTTCTGACATCCCAGGACACAACAAGAAATAGGTTGTCTGCAGGTTGGAAGCGGACCCACATGAAGACAGAATCCATTATGCCTTGATCTTGGTCTCTTAAGCCTCCAGGCATAAATGAAACAAATACTATTTCAACAACCCAGTCTACAGTATTTTAGTAGAGCAGCCTGACAGAGACATTTGGAAGGCTCAGTTGCTGGAGATCCAGGTAGCTGCCGTACACAGACGCCCCCAGTTGATATGGGCCCCAGGTCAGGAGGATGAGGGCTCCCCATAGCTGGTCAAATGGGTGGGGAAGGCGGAGCTGGCTTATTCTTCCTCGTTTGTTTCTGTTTAAACCCCAAGGTGTCTACTTCATATAAGGGTAACTCATACTGTTAAGTAGCTCTAAGGTTGGTTATTATAATATCGTCATCCTCTGTTGAAGACATCACATTGTCATTACCATTAACTGTAGTCTTTGTGTCAAACCCTTCCACCATTCTTGGGGTAAAGCAAGCCTGTGTTCATTCACAGCGCAGTACACCCTATCATGTGACATCATCTTGTGCTTTTAATGTAAGGTTTGGAAGTAGCTGATGTACATATGTAAGGATTCCCCAGATTGGTAGCTTTTAATCTTTTTAAAAATATTGCCTCTCTTCTTAGCAAGACAGGTAGACCTGCAAGATCTGTCCAGTGGAGGACAGCAGACAGCATGGGCCTCTCAAGCCTTTCTCCAAGTCTTTGAATAAAGTATTTTGACTCAAAAAAACCTCCTCTCTAACAAGCTTTTCTCCTCCCTCTCCAACCTCTGGTATTTTTAAGACAGGCTCTCATGTGACCAATGTATGAAATAATGAAGTGGTTGAGGCTGGTCTTGAACTCCCAAACCCCCAACTCAGTGATGGAATTACAGGTGCACATCACACATCCAACTTCCCAGTGAGGCCTTTTTTTCTAATTGTTCCTTCATTTAGCTTTTTTCTTGAAGTGTTTTTGTGTGTGTTTGTGTGAGTTTATATGCACCGTGTGTGGGGGGGCGGGGCAGAGCCCTCAGAAGCTGGAGGAGGGCTCTGGATCCCCTGAAACTGGAGCTGTCAAGTGGGTGCTGGGAACTGAGCCCAGGTCCTCTGCAAGAGGGGTAAGTGCTCTTAACTGCAGAGCCATCTCTCCAGCCCTCTGTTAAGCTTGGGTACAGAGAGATACTGTGTCTGTAGTCACATGCTCTATGTACGGCTGCCATCATACACACATTGAGCGTGTTAGCCCCTTCAAAGGCCAGGTTTAATGCCTTGGGAGAGTTACCTCCCCACGGAGAACATGTACCTTAGAATACCTTTTATATGCGTATTTCTGTTATTAAACATCAGGGCCAAGGTGTAGTTTACATCTCAGAATGAACTGTTCTGCAGGCCATGCCTTTCAAAGCTCAGAAACAATTCACAGAAGAGCATAGATTTAAACAAAAACACAGTCTGCTCCTTGGCTCCTGTCTGGCCACCCTCTAAAATGCACCAACAAATACATGTGGCCTTTGACTTCACTAGTGAGCTCAGCTCCAGAGCCTTCTGGTTCTGGTTCACTCCTTCTCCAGAACTTTGCCCAAGTTGTTCCCCTCTCCGGCCAATCACAGCAGTGTAACTACTGTCTCTGTTTCGGCAACACAGAGTGAGGGCCCATACCCCCAGCTCAGTGACCCCCTCCAAACAGGCCACCCTCGTGGATAGTTCTCAGCTCTTTCTTTGGTTTCTAAGCCTGTCCCAACCTGAAAGAGAACTTTAGAGACAGACCTGGTGGCCGTCTCTTACTACGTGAGATTTTCATCTGTGCATGGCCATGACCCCTGTGGTCTCATGTGTCGCAGACACAATTGCAGTTAGTTCTGAAAGAGGACAGAGTGTGCTCCATTCTCTGGCCAACATAGGATATGAAATAAAATCACAACCAAAACAAATAAAAATAAACCAACTACTTGGAGATTTGAAAGAACTCACTGAGTCAGCAATTGACCTGGGAAGGAAATCAAGAATAGAGAACTTTACTCAGGAAACAATGACGCTCAGGACAAGCTGCACCGGTCTCTGGAATGTCCTCAATGCTGCACTGTCAGGAAATTCTGTGATTTGAGATTTTCCTCTTTTTTTAGTAGCTGATAAAAATATATTTTAGAAAAAAAAATTTAAGATATTGGGAAAATTGTGAGCCAGAAAGGGTGGGAACCATGGTAAAGACGGTGGAAGATGGTTCTGAAAGACAAAAACAAGCTAAGTAGTCAAAAAACAAAACAAAACAAAAAACAAAAGTTAAGTATTTGTAAAGTAAATCCACAATTCAATAAAATTAGAATTCCTAAGGGGATACCAAATGATACATTGAAAATCAGAAAGCAAAATGCAAAAGTGCACCACCACTAACATTTGAACACAGGAGTGAAAAGCACAAACTTTTTATAATATAGAAGTCTGATGTTAACAAATTTGGGGAGAGAGAAACCTGGAAAGTTAATCAGCTAAAAGTTTTCAGAAAAAAGAAATATTCCCTTAGTGGCGAGGCTGGACCACAGGCCCTCTGGAAGGGCCAGGAGCCCGGCACAGAAGTTAGGCATAGCAAGGGAAACAGTGTGTTCCTCCTGGCGTTTGTGCTGGGATGAGAACATCCAGGAATCCCGAAGAACCCTCTGAGAGCAGCCCTCGGAGCTGAGGCGTTCTGGGGTGCTGTCTCCTCCCCGAGAGGTGGTGGGAACAGAGATGAGGCAGTCAGGGGACCCTCTGAGTGACCGATAGCTCTAGAAATCACCTCAGCCTTTCCTCCTGTTTGATTTTGAGGTTTGTCTTCATGTGCGCGCACACACACGTGACTGCGTGTTCGTATGTTGGTGTGTGTGCACACGGGTGTCCTTCCTCAGGAGCTGCTCGCCTTGTGTTTTGAGATCAATGTCTCTCATGGGGACTTGGAGAGCGCCACTGCTGGGCTCTAGGCTGATGGCCCGCAAGCCCCAGGGATGCATGTGTCTCCGCCTCTCTGACACTGGAAGTCCAGTGGTACAGCCTGTGGACACCCCTGGCTTTTTTATGTGGATACGGGGGACCCAGGTCAAGTGCTTGCATAAACAGGCAGAGATGTAAGACGATACAGAGTGTGAATCTCACCAAAGATCCCTGAATTCGATAGGATTTGAATTGCTTGCATACCGCAGAAGTCCTGGGCAAACGTGATCCTATACTTCCGGTTTATTCTCTCAGGCTCCTGAGGAGGGCTGCAGAGGGCTGCAGGGGGCTGCTGGGGGGCTGCCATGGCTGCCAAAGCCTAACCCCCAGGGGGCTTCTAACTTTTATCACTGCTAGTCTCAAGAGTTCACATGCCAAAGTTCAGCTGCCCTGTCTATCCTCCTGGGACAGGAAAGGACATGGGGAAGCCTTTTAGACATCTGGGCACCCACTGTGGGCCGCAGGACCAGCCTCAGTTGCAAGGAAACCTGGGAGGTGCTATCTTCTTGCTGGGTCTGTCTCGGAACCTGATTCTGTTACGGAGCAAGTAGAGAAACAGTAGTCGGTGGTAGTCGGCCATGTTCCCTGCACAGCGCCCACACACCATCTACTAGGATGTCCCTAATGCCAGGCCCAACATGGACCTTCCAAGGCATTCACAGACCTGGAGCACAGTCATTTAGAAGGCGCAGTCTGAGCTGATGTTAGGCAGAGCTCTGTCCCTCCTGAGCTCTGGGCCGGCCTGAATCATATGAATAAGGACTACAGTGGGCTGAGGCATGTAACCCCACCTCCTTCAAGGGAAGCTTTGGGGATATGACTTCAAGGGAAGTCAGGAGATGGACGGTCTGTGTCAAGCAAGCATTCCCCGTGTCATACAGTGAGGCAATCATTGCACTGTCTGGGCTCAATTCCTGCTTCTAGAATACTCTGCGCATCCTTGACTCCACTGCCTTTCCCTCTTTGTATGTGTGCAAGTGTAGGTGTGTGTATATGTGTATGTGTTTGTATGTATGTGTGTGTGCATGTGTGTGTATGTGTGTATATGTGCATTTGTATGTATGTGTTTGTATGTGTGTGTGCATGTATGTGTATTGTGTGTATGTGTTTGTGGTATTTTTTTTTTTTTGGTTTTTCAAGACAGGGTTTCTCTGTGGCTTTGGAGCCTGTCCTGGAACTAGCTCTGTAGACCAGGCTGGTCTCGAACTCACAGAGATCCGCCTGCCTCTGCCTCCCGAGTGCTGGGATTAAAGACGTGCGCCACCATTGCCTGGCTTGTGTTTGTGGTATATTGTGTGTTTGTTTTTATGTGTGTGTGCATGTATGTGTATTGTGTGTGTATGTGTTTGTGGTATATTGTGTGTTTGTTTTTATGTGTATGTGCATGTATGTGTATTGTGTGTGTATGTGTTTGTGGTATATTGTGTGTTTGTTTTTATGTGTATGTGCATGTATGTGTATTGTGTGTGTATGTGTTTGTGGTATATTGTGTGTTTGTTTTTATGTGTATGTGCATGTATGTGTATTGTGTGTGTATGTGTTTGTGGTATATTGTGTGCGCGTGTGTGTGCATGTGTGTCTGTGTGTGTGGATGTTGCTGCTTCTGGTTGACTTAGCTTGGTCTGCTCTAACAAAATGACGTACACTGGATTGCTTGAACAATAGGAGTTTGTTTCTCCCTGGTGTTTAGGACTGGGAAGACCAAGAGCAAGGTGCTGAATGGTGCGGGGTTTTACAGGGGTCCTGCTGCCTAGTTTATCAACAGTGACTTTTGTGCTGTCCATTTTTACGTGGGATGCTCATAAAAAGATCTCTTTCTTTTTCTTTTCCTCTTAATAATGGCAGCAAACCCATCATGAGGGTCCTACCCGCATGTCCCCAGGTAAAGTCCCGTCTCCAAATGCCATCATGCCGAGGCTCAGGATTTTTGGTGAAGGTGCTGGGAGGCACACACCATTCATCCCGCAGAACTAGCTTCTGGCCTGTGGAGGGCAGCTGTTGCCCCGTGACACATCACCTCGTATAGTGCTGACATTTTCTCATTGTGATAACTCCAATTTTGTGCAGGATGGCAATGCACTCAGCTAAAAATAAACATGCAAACAAAGCTCTCCCGCAGCCACAAGTGGCCATGTGACGTAACTGAGGCCTGAAGAGACCTCAAAGGGAGGACATTGGGTGGGGTTTCCTGAAATGCTGCTGCTTTTCAACTTCGAGATGAATTCAGCTGGCATGTGGCTTCTTTCCATACTTCTCTAGTGCTTAGATTGCAAAATCAATGCCTGAGAGCACAGCAGCCATCATATGAAACAGACGAAGAACGGCGCACAGAATATGGGTCTGCATCCTTGGGTGTCGCCCGCAGCCCCTTCCTGGGACATAGCTGGCTGAGCTAGTGTATTTGGGTTCTGTTCTCTGCAGCAGAATTCAGGCTGAAATGAGGAAGGGACACAAAACTCGTACTGTGGGGCCTTGCAAAAGTGCTTGCTGTGCAAGCTTAGCAACAGGAGTCTGATTCTGGGATCCCAAGGTGAAAAGAAAGAACCTGGTTCTGAAATTTGACCCCTGACCTTCACATGCTCTCCATGACACGTGCGTTCTTGCACGCACACACACATATCATATATGCACACGAACAAAAAGTTCTTACTATATATTTTTTTTCTCAAATGTAAAGTCATTGTGTTTATACCACCACCCCTTTCTCCAGTTCTGAGGATGAGCCCGGGGCTTTGAGCAGGAAACTGTTGTCCGTTGAGCGAGCTCGGCCCTCCACTGTACTGTGTGTATTTCAAGGTGGTATATGCTTAAAGTTCTTAACACTTATTGAATATCATCTCCATTATATGATCTTTAAAGTTATTTTGAAAGCCGGGCGATGGTGGCGCACGCCTTTAATCCCAGCACTCGGGAGGCAGAGGCAGGCGGATCTCTGTGAGTTCGAGACCAGCCTGGTCTACAGAGCT
>NW_004949107.1:8640243-8643034 GCF_000317375.1 Microtus ochrogaster | reverse complement strand
AAAAAAAAAAAAAAAAAAAAAAAAAAGTTATTTTGAATTTTCTTAGCCTTTATGGGTAAACAGTGGGGTGACACCCTGTCCCTCCTGGAAGATGACTGATGCCATTCATGACTGTTGTTATTCAGGGCTAAATATAGAAAAAAAAAAGCCGTTGTCTGTTTTAGGCTAATTGCCTGTTACTGCTGAAAACGTATTACAAGATATGAATAAACAAAGGAGACAATAGAAAAAAGATGACAAAAACATGAGAATTAAACTAAAATATAAAACCAGGAAATGATTACCAGAATAATACACAAATATAGTAAAAAATCGTTCTGCTAAAAGCATACACCCGCCAGTTCAGAATGAGAAACAGAATCTGTTCGCAAATGAACTAGGAGCTTTGCGTAGGCTCCTTTTTCTTTTCTTTTTTAAAGGATAAAGCTAAGCTATCAGAGGGTCTTCTTGCTGCGTCACCAGAGTGGAGACTGCAGTGGTGTGTGTCCTGGGCTAAGGCTGACTCTGCAAGTGAGGGCGCGCGCTACTCCCTGGTGCCAGCCTTGCAGCAGGTGAGGGCACGCGCTACTCCCTGGTTGCAAGCCTTAGGACTTGAGTTCCACCTTGGTGGGAGGAGAGAACTGACCCCACAGTTGACCTCTGACCTCCACAGGTGGGCAGAGCAAAAACCAATTAAACAAATAAAACCCCAGGAGTCCTTGACTTTGCAAAGGAAACGCTGAGTCTGGGCGACAACAAGGGACAGAGAAGTGGGCAGGGCTTCAGGGGGCGTGGTTCTTGGGGATCTTGCTGAAACTCGGGGAGCTGGTGCCAAGAGGTTCCTTACACTCCTTGTTCATTTTTAAATATGTTTAAAGTCTTCCATAATAGTATTCTTTTTTTTAAAGAGAGCTTTAAATAAAACTTCAGTTCATATTTTTTATGAAAGAGCTTCCAAATAAAACTTCAGTTTGGATTTTTACGAAAAGATTGAAAGATCAGAAAGCACCGTTAGCAAAGGTCTGGGCAGGCCTGACCCCGCGTCCGCAGGCTGCAGCCCTCTTCGCCCTTGACCCCGGCCACAGCTTTGTGCACCTGCCTCAGCCTTCCTGACAGAGCTTTCCCACTCCCTTCTTACATCCTCCTTCGCCCAGCTGGCCACGGTTTAAGCGGGGCTCCACAAGGGGAGCCCCTTGCTCTTCGTTTATGTTTACAATGCTTTGCTTCTAGACCGGTTTCCTGTTCTGCCCATCCTTTTTGGTTCCAACCCAGGATTTTGAAACTCAAAAGCTAGAAAGAGCCCCGTCTCCTCCCCAGTCCTGTTTCTGTCACCATATCAGTTCCCAGGAGGCAGTGAGATCACACACTGTTTACTGTCATGTATGTTTGTGTGACCTAATAAACCATGAGTGAGAGATTGTTACAGGAATGCGGGTCTTTTACCAGTGGCTACACCACGAAAGACTCTCCCTTCCCATCAACCACTAACTATACTTAAATCTTCAGCGAGGGGTGGAGTCCCACAGCCACCCCCCATTCTATGGCAGGGTGTTGACCAGTCCAGTCTTGTGCAGGTGATCATAGCTGCTGCTGAATTCAAGAGAGCAAACTGCGTGCCATCTCGGGAAGTCGAATTCCCCACCACTGCCTGTCTTGCTCTGGCTCTGCCCCCTTCTTCTTCCACAGTGCTGCCTAAGCCTTCGAGGGGGTGAGAACGATAGTCCCTCTGTGGTTGGGCATTCAAGCACTTCCTCTCGGTACACTGACCAGTAGTAGGTCTCTGCTGCCGTCTCTAATCAGCACAAAGAGGGGCTTCAGTGACCAAGCCGGATGACAAGACTAACACGGGGCATAAGCACAACTATTTAAAAGGTGGTTTGACAGGCACATCATAGCCATTTGACCAAACAACAGCAGTAGCTTCCTCACTAGGGTCCGGGACCTCCTCAGCCACAGGTGGTTGGCCCTGTGTACAATAATGCCAACCAGCTGGGCAAGATGAGCCCATGCACAACAATGGGAGTCTGTTATGAGGTTTTCGGATTGGATTTGAGGCCTACTTTACGGTAGAGAATTCATATCTGGCACTGAAAAGCTGACTAAAAACCTACAACCAAGATGGACACACTGACGTTATGTACCAGGAAGCCAGCAGGAGCCCTGAGGAAGGCCTGGACGTGGCTGTACTCCTGCCACACTGACCAGTCTTAGAAGCTGGCTGCAGACACTGGCACAGATGAAGAGGAGAGGCTCTCTGGGAAATAATGACTCTGGCATATCTTAGTGTGCTCAGGCCATCCCCGAGGGACTTGGCTAGGCTCAGGGAGACACGGGGACCTATGCCCATCTCAGAGTCGTTTGTGATGTGGATGAATTGGAAACATCTAGAAACGTGTTGCTAGGAGAATGGATGGATAATTGTTATAAGCAAATGATGAAAGGCACACTCTAGCCTGTACGGGGGAGAGAGAGTGAGAGGCATCCACCAAAAGGCCACTCATGTACTTGTTTAAACGTGCCCCCTATAACACCCGTGTTGAGCTTGGATACCAATAACAAACAGGTTGGTAAGACATAAAAATCACAGGAATGACTTCTGAGGGAAGGAGGGGAATATGAGATTATGCATTGAGGGAAGGAATTAAAAAAGCGAGTCCTGCCTATACAAAATAAGGCCCCAGACGCCTTGACCCCCAGCAGGAAGGTTAATTTACTGTGGGCACAAACATGTAGAAATAGGAGCGGCGGGCTGCGTCCCGGCACCCGGCCACCCACATGGCTAGCTCTACCCGAAATAATTACACGGACACTG
>NW_004949107.1:8632026-8637126 GCF_000317375.1 Microtus ochrogaster | reverse complement strand
CAGCATTCTGCTCTGTTTACTCCTCCCTCCTGTTTTAACCTATCAGGGCAAGCAGCTTCTTTATTTAATTAACCAATGACCTTCCTCCATCACAAACAGAACACTAAACCAAAACAAAAGCCGAGTTAATATTTAATGTGCATGGCAAGAGGAGAAAGCTCCAACCAGGGCCTGATCAGAGGAGACAGAGAGGCAGTAATGGGGGGACTGGGCCGTGGGAGGTGGCCTTGGGCAGCTCCAGGGAAAGCCTATGGTTCGATTCTGCAATCTTTAACCTTGTCTGTTATTCTTCCCGAATTGCTGGTCTCAGTCTGGGTCTCTCTGTGCACAGCCTTGACTTGCTTGAGTCCCTGTCTTGTGTCCTTGGAGAAACGGATGGGTGAAAGGAGATTTCCATGGATTACCGCTTTATAATGGTTTCTACCAGCCATTAACCTGACTTCCGTTAGCTGGGTCAGGAGACCTAGGGGTACAGGGTGAGTCCGGCAGACTCATGGACGCACCAGAACAGGAACAGCAGGGAAATGATTCCATCACAAGAAGAACAGATTCCCATAGGGGCCAGGACAGAATGGAGATGCCAGAAGTCAGCCACATATCAGGATCTGGGATCAGGAAGAGCCTTGGTGTGAGAATTTAGGCACTGTCTTCTCTTTGAAGCCAGCAGAATTGCCTCAGGTCCCCCAGTCCTTGGTCTTGAAAGCCTGGGCCGCCATTTACAGAGGCACATTTCCTGATTGACCCTGGTTTGGGTGTGAGCGTCCTATTTCCCAGTCTCCCTATGACAAGGGAGCAGTAGAACTTCCTGTTTATTTTTATTTATTATTCTGAGCCAGTGCCTTCCAGTGGTCCAGGGTGGCCTTAAACTTCCAATCCTCATACCTCCACATCCCTAGTGTTAGGATTATAGGGGTGAGGCACCATGCCCAGTTTCTGTGGTGCGGGGGATCACACCCAATGCTCTGTGCATGCTAGGAAGCACAACATCCACATAGCGACATAGGTGGCCCAGAAGCTATGCTCTTACCTGGGCCTCCAACCCACCACTGCTGAAGGTCCAGGTTAGTGGGTGTGTTGTTCACTGAGGCAGGTGGGGGCAGCAAAGGGTGCTCCAAATCTCACTCTCCCCAGCTCTGAGGGGCTCTGCATACCTGGCAGAGACAGGCTGGCATGGGGAGAGTGAAGGCTGTAGGTGCCAACCTTCAAGGTGGAGCCCCGACTCCTAGTGTTTAAGTTCTGGTATCATCTCCTTTCGTGATGCATGACCCCCAAAACAGCAGATGTTCTGGGATGCGCTGTGGAGCCTGGCTCAGAGATAGCATCTGTCTCGTTTCCTGCTTGAGGTCCTCCCTGTGGAGGAGGCCAGCTTCCGTGGTGTAAGAGAGTTCGTGCAACCACCTCAGGGCCTATGTGATGAGGGAGGGAACGCTCCTGCCAACTCCACGTGAGGAACCATCACGACTGAGTTCCTCTGGCCCCACGGAGCCCTCATGTGCTGTCAGCCAGTTCAACATCTTGACCACAATTCCAGGAGGAGCCCTGAACCGGAACTACCCAACTGAACTGCTTCCAGATTCCTGCCGCTTGGATCTGTGGGAGATGATGAATGCGGGGTTTCTGTTTGTTTGAGCCGCTACGCTGGAGGGCGATTTATCGCACGGAACCAGTAAGTCATCCGGGACATTTGGCAGTGCCCAGCGGCTTTCAGTTTTGTGTTTGGGGAGGCTTCTGCGCTGGAGCCTCTGCCAGATAGGAAATATTAGGGCTCCCCAAACTTACTCCCTCCTTCCCTCAGACTGAGGTCCCTACAGCAGACGTAGAAAGAAAGGCTCACAACGCTTATCTGATAAATCGGAGCACCACACCTGCAGCCTGCCCAGAGGCCTGCAGTCTGGGCACCAGGGCAGTCCAAACCCGATTATGTAAATGTGCCATTTCCGCTTTCCAAAGCCGACTCTTTCGTATAGTTTGTGCATAGGCAGACCTTTCGGTCTTTCCGCACACGACGAGGCTTTGACTTTTCTACTATTTAAGGCCAGCTTGTTCACAGGCCCCGACTCCAATCTAAATTGGGAGGGGAATTTTTTTTCTTCTCCAGTATTCTTGAAAGAGCAATCCCCAGAGGCTGAGATGAAGAGACCCAGAGCCTCTGCACTGAGTTTTCTCTCTGGCCCTGGTCACCAGAACAGCCTCTTCCGAGAAGGACCCTGGGGACACACAAGCCTGTCAGTTCCCCCAACCCCCGCGCCCCCCACCTTAAGCTCCACCCCCTAAGCCCACACCCCACCTTCACCATAGCCCTCCTGTGCAGATGGTCAAGAACCCATGGAGGCACCTTTGGCCATGACTTGGATACCCGTGCATGAAGAAGGCCCTGCCTCCTGGTAGCTCCTATTAACTTGAGTGTTTGTTGATTTGCTGTGTGCCTGGCTCTGCTCTAAGAATTCCAGTGTGAAGACATTTAGTCCTGAAGTCATCCCTACAGAGAAGATGCTATTAGTGCCTTTGTTTGCAGATGAGGCTGTTAGGGGCAATGTTCAGGCAACTTCCCAAGTTTACACAGGGAGTGAGTGGCCTGGTTGAACTGGAACCTACTTAGTGCCACTGGGCACTGTTTCTGGTCCAGGCCCTAGAGGCTGGACAGGTTTCTATGTATTTTGCTTCAGGCTAAGGACCCACATCTAAGGAATATCACCTTCCAAGGAAGGAAGAGCTCAGGAACTCATCTTCCAGGCCCCTGAGGGTCCACGTGATTCTTTTACGAAGGTCAGGTGGTACCTGATCCGAGTTGTAGGAAGCAGTAACCTCCAGGCTGTGCCTTGCTTAAGTAGCACATTTTTTACACAGCAGCAGTTAACTCCATTCTGAGTGGGAAGACAGAAGCAGTGCATGCCTGCATCTCATGGGTGCACAGAAATGCCAAAACCTTTCTTGAACCAACTCTCAGGTGCCGACCAATTATTCATTTGTACAAACAAAAAAGGTGCCACATAGAAGCTTATCTAATTATAAGTAGATTGGGGACATATGGTCTCATGAGTATATTAAAAGCTTATCATGCAAACTAGGCCCCAAACTTAGTGAACATACCAGAGCAACGAGCGTCTGATGGCCTCACTCTGTGGTGGTGTGAATGAGAAGGGCCCCATAGCTCTTATATCGGAATACTCTGTCTCCAGTTGGTGGAAGTGTTGGGAAGGAATTAGGAGGTGTGGCCTTGTTGGGGGAGGTGCGTCACTAGGTTTTGAGTTTGCCATTCTGGGTTAGCTCTCTCTGTTTTGTGCCTATGTCTCAATATGTGAGCTCTTGACTATGGCTCCAGCATGCCTACCTGCCTGCTGCTACACTTCCTGCCATGATGGTCCAAGATTCTAATTCTCTGAAGCTGTGAGCCCCAAATAAACCCTTTCTTCTAGAGGTCGCCTTGGTCATGGTATCTTATCACAGAAATAAAAAGGTCACCAAGACACACTTGGACCCCATAAAAAGAAAAGCACCTATTAACGCCATGACAGAGATAGGGACAGCCCCAGGGACCTGTCATCCACCCATCTAAAATATGTGCATCAAGGGGCTGACGAGAACTCCCAACTATCCGCAGGGCTTTAGCTTGATGGGGCCTACTCGGATTTCTATCCTTCTGCCTATCTGTCTGTCCGTCTATCCATCTAGACCTGGTATCCTGCAGACAGCTTCAGAGACATTTCCACAGTGACAGCCAGAAGGCTATTATTGGATCCAAGGAGTAGAAGGCAGAGATGTGGTAAATCATTCTTAAATGAGCCTGACAACCCGGTCTGACCTGGTCCAGAGAGCCCACAGAGGCAGAAGTGAGAAACAGCTAGGGCCACTCACCCTATCTTCTGAGCCATTTGGTTCCTGTAACCGTATCAGTCTTGAGTCCTGGGGGTGTGTGGGGAGGGAGGGCCGCATCTTCACTGAAGAGGCCACACAGAACAGTTTGTACTGCTCCCCAAGTTCTTGGAAATAACACAAGAATTCTGAGGCATGGACAGAGCTCCTGGCCTTGTTTTGTAAGAGGCTTGGTGCTGAACACTTTACATATTTTATCTTGTCCTTCTCATAAGTCAGACTTGCTGCTATTATTATCCATATTTTATAGACTGGGAAATGGAGGCTTAAAAGTTCTCTTGAGGTCCCAGAGCTCTTAAACGACAGCCAGGTTTCCAGCTTGCCCAAGCACTGAGAGACATGCTCGAACAGAATAAGAATGATAAGTTCCCAGGGAGAGCAAGCTCCAAGCCCACCCTAGACCAGCCTGTGCCTTGTCTGGGGACTTGGGCTCTGAACCCCTCCCTCCATGACACGTGACAGCTGGTCTCTGAGAGCCAGCAGAGAATGGCTTGAGCTTTTTGGAGGACAAAGAGAGTAGAGAAAGGGAGATGGGTGTTCAGTTCAGTACCAAGACAGTTGGGGCAGCGGATGGGCAGCAGAGTGACGACTTTATATATTTATATATTAATTATATTTATATATTTATGATGGCAGGGCAGAGAATGGAAGGCTTGTATCTCAGCCATAAACACCTTCATCTGTGCACATCAGAGCCCATGAGTCACTCCTGGGCCTCAGAAATTAATGATTGTGCTAATTATCACCCTGAATGACCTCCTAGCATGAGCACTTCCCACCATTTCCTGCAGAGTGGCTTTGTCAGGCTAAGAGGGGAAGTGGACCTGAGGTGGGGAGCACCCACAATTCCTATGGGTGTGGTTCATTTTCTTTTTCCTAGTCTCAGTTTAGAGGCAACCAGGCTTCCGCTCCTGAGGAGCACGAACAGCTAGGCCCAGAGGGCTAGAACCAGGCGGCAGCCTCCAAACCCAGGCACTCAGAGCTCTGTAGATAAGGACCTGGGAAAGAGAAGCCCCTGGCTGTTTGCTTTGCGCAAGGCCTTCCTAAAACAAGAGGAAGCTTACTGGACAGTAACGCCCACCTTTCCGCAGGCCAGGTCCCAGTCAGGTTGGAAAATCCCTGACTTTCCCTTTGTCTTCTTGTTTCGGCAAACCAGATCCCATAATGCAGCCCGCCCCATCCCTGGGAATACCAAGCGCTGCTCCACAGGCGTGCTCTCTCTCTCTC
>NW_004949107.1:8616820-8631846 GCF_000317375.1 Microtus ochrogaster | reverse complement strand
CCCCCTCTCTCCCTCTCCCTCTCCTGATGGTTTCTCAGAATCAGACCTGAGGGTAGGCACTGCCCAGAGACTGTTGGGGGGTTCGTAGTGGAGGACAAGGCCAGGGGAGGGAGGTCTAACCCCCTGAAGGTCCCCATGCTGCCAGGCAGGGGACAGCGGGTCTCTGGGCCTTGGGCCAGAGGGAAGATAAAACTTATGGATCCAGTCTTTCCTGTCAGGCGTCTTGAGCCAAGTACTGCCTGGGGCGAAGAATCCTGCTTGATATCTTCCTTCTCGGAGCTTCGGGAAAGGCTTGCTCTCCGCGTGCTGCTTAAGACTACTGAAGAAAAGAGAAGGAAGAAGATAAGGGAAGAGAGGAGAAGGGAGAGGAGAAAGGAGGAGGAAGAAAAGGGATGAGAATTTTCTGATACTCGCCTGCTTTCCAGAGTAAAGACTCTGAGCAAGGGTGCCATCTTGTGGCTACAAATCAGAATCGCAGCCCGGTCCCCCAACATGGTGTATTGGCCTATTTTCACCGAAAAGTGCAAGAAACAAGCTGTAGTTCTTGGTTCTACACGAGACAACCTTCGTTCCACGCTTGGAATATTCTTTCTCATACCTTTTGGGCGAGTCCATCACTAACTCAGTGAAATGATGGTGTTCGGTGTTTGAGTCAACCACAACTGTAGGTTCTCCTTCATTCATTCAATGAACATTTCCTAGACTTTATCAAGCATTTTCAAAAGCCCCTGGGACCCAGCTGTGAGTGAAAATGCACGTTCTTGCTCTTGGCATTTCAGCTAGGAGGCGGCTCTTCTTCCCAGAGCTGTTATGGTCAGAACCTGGGCTCTGGCAGCCCAGCAATGGAAGCTTGGCCACTCCCCCTTAATAGGCCAATTATTGAGGTGAAGAACAGTGAGAAGTAGAGAAAGATTTATTCGGTGTGGGCACACTGGGAAGAGGGACAAATATGAGGTCCCTCAGCCCCCAGATCTACCTGGGGGTCCTGACAGTGAAGTTCAAGTTTAAAGAGAGGACCAGAGGTACGCGTTACTGAACAGTCCCTGGCGAGGTCGGTTCCACACACCACTGACCCAGCTCCTGCCAGGTGGCCTGGTGAGTCCTCAGGGCTGTGTGAAATCTCACTCCAGGACACAAGGTTCCTTTTATTTCTCCCAGCATGACAATCTTGTGGGATCCCAATTTCATGGGGTCCGTTATTTCAAGTCTGATAGGCAAGGGGAGTGCACAAATATCTTCACCCGCAAGGGGCTGGAGGTGGAACTCAGCTTGTACAGTGCTAGTGCAGTATGCAGGAGGCTTCGGGTTCAATCCACAGCTTTGCAGATAGTCCAAGGCGGGTGTGGTGGTGTGTGCCTGTAATCCTAGCACTTTGGAGGTAGAGGCAGGCGGGTCAGAGGTTTGAGGTCTTCTTCAGAGAGTTTGAGGCCAGCGTGGGATGCAGAAGACCCTATCTCAAAATAAGTAAACATGTAAATGAAACAGAACATCTTGGCTCCTGCCAGGATGGTTACTTCAGGCGTAGGCAATACAAAATGTAATGGGCACAATAGCGTGTATGACATTGGGAAATGAAGCAGGGCCAGTGCCTTGCGTTCAGATGGGGTAATGGGTCAACACAGTTTTTCCTAAGACGGTGGCATTTGTGCTGAGGCCTGAATAAAGTGAGGGAGCAGGCCAAGGGGACAGGTGAGGGAAGGTAGACCAATTCTGGGCCATGACTCCGCCATGAAATAGTAGTTATAGGAAACAAGACACCCAGGTAGTCTAGGGGCTAGACAGACACACAACCTTTCCTCTACCATCAGTATCCTAAGATATACCCCCCCCCACACACACACACCCCAAATCCCCTAACAGTACGTGGGAAGTCATTCTGAATTCAGGACCTTTGGCCTGTTATCCTCTGAGGCTGACCTCGAACCTGACGCCCTTCCCTGAGAGTTCTCTGCCCCAATTGCTGACCTTCCTTCTGTGGCCAGTGCTGGTTCTACGAGCTTGCCTTTGTTTATACTGAAGGCCGCAGATCATCATTTGAATATCTCATTAAGCCAGCCAAGTTCAAAAAAAATTTTGCAACAATTCTCTCATAATGTAATCCCACGAAGAAATCTGGTTAGTGGCCAGTTCTGGCAGACTGCGCCTCGCTCATTCTGTTTGCTGTCAACAGACAGACTTTCCAGGTCGGCTCCTCAGGCATCACCTGGCGCGCCACACGGGGGCGGGCTGCCGGCAGGACCCTGCCTTGTTCCGGTCGGCCCAGCTTCTGCAGTCAGAAGTGTGTTGCTTACAGAGGCAATTGTTCAGAGCCAGATCGCTATCTCTGTTGTTTGGCACAGGAGTCCAGGAGCGCGAGCCAAGCATTTCCTGAGCGGCCTCTGGGTAGATGAAGGGACTGGTCTCGGCAGATTGCTTGACTCAGAAGGTCAGAGAAGTCTGCAACAAGGAATCCGAGCGATGCCCGTTTCCGTCCCCAGCAGCCGAGAGCCTGGGCAGCCTGGTGTGCTGGCTGGACTTTTTCCAGACAGCACTCGGAGAGCCAAGCTCAAATGACCTCTGCCAAACTAATACTAACAATAATGGTAATAAAGAAAAGAGATTAAGCAAATTCGGAAAATCCCGTGTGGCTGTGAGGTCACGGCTTCACCGTGGATCTAACCTTTTTCTGTTTTGTGGCTTCAGCACCTACCTTATTTGGGCATGTCATCCAAACAGAAAGGACAGCAACACGTCTTGGAGATGAGCTGTCTCTTGCCCAGAGAAGCTCATCCTGACTGTCGCGATCTAGTGATCTGTGTCACTGTCTAAGCCTGGGGAGAGATAGCGCGGAGCATCCTTCTAGCCAAGCCTGGGCCTGGGCCAGAGTGTAAGGAAGGCTGGTCATCACGGCCTTGAAGTGAATCCAGCCGGCTGTGCCTGGATCGGCAGCCACAGCACACTCTCCCGAAGTCAGATCATCAGGGTCAGGGCACAGAATTAGTCATGTGTCCTCTCTTCCTGCCACCCTCCAGCAAGGGCTCCCAAGGCCTCTGCCTCTGTAGGGTTTCCTTCTGGAAGGTGAGTCCTGGGGCGAGCAGCATGGTATAGGACGAGCAGGGCTTAGTGAAGGATTCTTGGGTGCTGTTGCAGGAGTGAGTATAAACAGGGGCAGCATTGCACAGAGAGCAGTGTGCTGTGTGGATCCTGCCCAAGCATTGCTGCTAGTCTCTGAGGGCTGAGGAATACTCTTTTTCAGTTCAAAGTCCTGCAAGGGGTATAAGTAATCCTGTCACCGAAGCTCCAGAGACTTTAGGGGAATGTATACATTATAATGTATATATACAAAATTTATATATAATGTATTGTATATGTAATATATGTATATTATATATATTTGTATATATGGTGTGTATGTATGGTGTGTGTGTGTGCCATGGAGAGCATATTGAGGTCAGAGGGCAATTTTCAAAGTTGGTTTTCTTCTTTCATCCTATAGGTCTGGGGAATTGACCTCAGGTTGTCGTAGATAGTAGTAAGCACCTATACCCACCAAGGCTTCTCACCGTCCCAAGAATCTGCATTTTAGCGGCTGTGTCTCTTCTCCACCAACAGTTCTGATGTGGGTCTGGCTCTGTCACCCCTGACAGACATTGGCCTCAGCTCCAGCCAGAATCAGGGTGCTGGATGGACCTGAACCTGTATTGCCGTCCTTCTCCAGACATTTGTCTTGCTGGACACTAAGTGAAGGCCTGTTCCTGAGCTCTCACGCTCCCTGAATAGGAATCTGCTGTCTTTATGGTTGAAGTCTGGATAAGCACTGTCCCCCAAGACAGAAAGGCCAGACCGCAGCTCCCCCTCCCTACCCCCCGCCTTCCAGAACTGTATCTAACACAGGGCTTGAGAAGAGGGCAAAAGTTTGAGCTTTCCTGAGACCAGCTGCAAGGGTGGCAGGACAGGGTCACCCGGGGAACAACCCGGTGCTGGGGACAAAACGGGCATTCACATGGGGAACAACCCGGTGCTGGGGACAAAACGGGCATTCACGTTCTTTTTTAAAACTTTTTGTTTGTTCCTTGTGCCTTTCACATCAGGCATCTCGATTCCATTCGTTTCCCTGCCCCTTGCAACCTTCCCCCCAAAATAAAATAAAATAAAAATAAAGAAAACAAGGGGGAAAATATCTCGTCACAGAAGCTGTAGAGCAACACAGTGAGCCACACAGTGAACAGTCTCGCCCATACATCTTTACTTGTGATTGTTTATTGCGATGGGTCTGGTTAGAGGCCTCTGGCTTCTGCTACACTGTCAATGCTGGGCCCTCACTGGGACTCCTCTTGGATATCTTGTTCTTGTCCTGTATTGTGGAGATCCTACACCTCTGGGTCTGCAGGGCTGGCTCCTTCAATGCTCCAGCAGATATAGATGGGGTGGATTTGGGGGTGGGCCAACTCATAGCCCTGGTTCTGAGCCTAGGTAGTTGCAGGGTCTGTCAGTCTTCCAGCTGCCCCCTGTCCTCACCATCAGGCATTGCTCTGGCTCGTTCACTCTTTGGGGCAATGAGCAAGGGGCAGGACCAGTTCTCAGAGTCCTCGGAGTCAGTCTCCCATACCTACGCCTTCAGGACCAATTGGGCAACTGGTAAGGGCAGGGACAGCTCTCCCACCTGCCACAGACAGCCAGGGGAGGGGTGGGCGTCTCTCCCCCACCCACACCATCATATGGCTGATGACGGCGGGGGCCAGATCTTCCAAGCTCACAACTTTGGGCAGGCTCACCAACACTTCCACCAACAGGGTTGGCTCTCCTGTGCTGTCCTATGCAAGGCTTTGGGAGGGGGAGAGCATCTCTCCCCTACCCATGCCCCTTGCCACCATTTGGCAGATGAGGGGTGGGGCCAGATCTCTCATGCTCAGATTCTTGGGCTGGCTGACCGCCCCCCCACACACACACATCCCCACCTCTGCCCATCAACAAGGGCTGTGCTGTCCAAATGAGGTGCAGGGCCTGCTTTCCCAAGTGCTGGAGCTGGTAAAAGGAAGAATCAGCTTCCTTGCCAGCTGGAGGTGTTAAGGGCTAGAGGGAAGGGCATCTTTCCCTTGCCCACACCACCACACTGCAGACGAGGGAGGCAGTATCAGCCTTGTTTTTTTCACACACTCAGGGCTGGCTCACCTGTACCCCTGTCTACAGGGTCAAAACCTCTGGCCGCCCAGGCAAAGCCCAAGGGCCCGTTCTCTCGAGTGCTGCAGCTAATGAGGGGTTGGGTGAGGTCCCCCAGCTGCTCCAGATGGCGAGGGATGAGGGGAGGCATGTTCCCTCACGACAAGGCAGGAGGGACCTACGCTCCCATTCTCTTCCCCTCAGTTCGCCCAGGCCCCTGCGAGCGGGGTCAGCTCTATGGTGCTGCCCAGGTAACGTGTAGGACCTTCTCTCCTGAGTGCTTCAGCCAGTGAGGGACAAGACCAACTCTGTTCAGCCCTATCCTGGCAGCCTTCTGTGGTATCAGGAACCATGGACATCAATATAGACCATGGCTACATCAGAGCCATGAATATAGGCCTGGGCCCTGGCAGTAGCCCAGGCCCAGACATCACCATGGCCCTGGGTGGCCATCAAGTCACCCACGTCAGCCCATCCTGCACCTCTTTACCTCTTCAGATGTGCAGATGTCCGCAGGACACGAGCCATTCTGTCTCTCTCTCCAGCACTATTTGCTCACGGCGACAGTGCCCGTCTGCCCATGTTTTCTCCTTGGAGCCCAGGGTAGACTACCGCAGACCTGCCTGTGGGTCTCCTTGTCCCTCTCAATCATCGTGGCACTGGGCAGGACCATGCTTCCTCCTCAAGCCTGGGGTGGTCCATGCTGGGCCTCGTTCACATTCTTGAATGTATAGTAAACGTAACTCAAATCCCATGATGACCTTCCAGGTGCCTCCGAGCCCCTGCTAAACTCACCACGTGGTCCATGGCGGCAGCGCCTTCCCCTCACACCGCCACCCTGGCCCTGAACTCTCCTTTGATATCCCACCCTCTTCTCTTTAACCAAGTAGGTTTATAGGAAATGGGACGTGTGTTTCTTCCCCAGAGGTTTGTTATTTTAAATGTCGTTGACTATGCTCTGGTGGGTGTTTTCTGCCCAATTCCTGTACTAGAAGTTGTGGGAACTTATCCTAGGTCCTGGTCCTTTTCCCGGCATCTGTGACAACTTGACCAACCTTAGAGTCTTCTCTGTCACGCAGAGGTTTTGTTTAACAAGTCGATGACTTTCTGTACAGAAGTCTGGGACAGGGAGCTGCTGACCACTGCAGATTCATGGAGCGAGTGACTCGGCAGGCCATCTAAGGGGTGACGGAGCAGAGGGAGCTGGTGTGGGGAGCGGGAAGCAGGTAGGTGTGGACAGATACACTCTGACTTTGGACCTCTCTTGGGCATCTTGCAAGTTTGCTAACTTGACCCAGCTGGAGAGAAAAAAAAAAATCACTGAGTATCTTTGGCAATATCTGTTGACAAGGACATCTGTCTGTACTTAATCTGTGGGCTCAAGAACTGGGTAGTGTCACACTGGAGCCACCAGTTACAGCCCCCCCTCCGTGTGTGTGTGAGTGTATGTGTGTGGGGGGGGGGAGGAAGAGAATGTGAAAATGTTTAACCCTTAGCTCTTTAAAAACTGAAATATTGCCAAATAAAATACTTCAAACTGATAATTATTGCTGGTCAATAGAGTATTATTATTTATTAATAATTCTTTATATTAATGTTTTCCTGTTGAAAAAAGCTAAAGAAAGTTTTTAATTACATAGAATTTTAGGAAATTATTTTTTATACCATACATGCTAGGCAAGTGCGCTACCTCTGAGCTACTAGACGCTACTGTCTTGGTTTCCTGTTATTGAGATAGAATACTCTGACAAAAGCAGGTTGAGGCTTTGCTCTTCACACGGTTCAAGGGTGTGGTCCATCATGGTGGGGAAGTCAAGGCAGGCAGCAGAAGCTTGAGGCTGTTGGTCACATTGTCCCTATAGCCAGGAAGCAGAGGACAGTAGATGCCTGCTGGTGTCCTGCTCCCTTCTCCGCACAGATAGGCTAAGATTCCAGCCTAGGGAATGGAGCCACCCCTAGTGGGCGTGTCCTCAAGCAACCTTCCCTATGGGCAATCCCAGAGGCTTCTCTCTCCCACAGTTTTAGATACTATCAATTGATACTAACTAGCCACCATACCTGAGCTTTTGAGGCAGTTCATCACGTACCTCAGGCTAGCCTCGAACTTGCTTTGTGGTGTAGGCTGCCTTCAAAACCACATTCTTCCTGTCTTTGACTCCTGAGTGCTGGGATTAAAGGTATGGGCCATCATACCCTGTCACAAATTATTATCTCACAACCAATAATTCAGTGTTAAAATGGTTGACTTAGGCATCTGCAGTATTGAGTTCACCATCCACTCCTGGCCCAATACTCATAGAAATATCTGCTTAACAATCTCCCAAGCACTGTGCCAGTCCGTGAGTCACTTGTAGGTTCTCATCTGGAAACAGCCCCATGTTTCAAACTTTCAGCACATGCTGATTTTCTGGTAGTTATTCTCGGGGTCTTTGTGTCTTTTGCTTTTGTTTTGTTTTTCAAGACAGGGTGTGTTTGTGAAGCTTTGGAGCCTGTCCTGGAACTTGTTCTGTAGACCAGGTTGTCCTCAGATTTATAGAGATCCACCTGCTTCTGCCTCCCAAGTGCTGGGATTAAAGGCGTGGGCTACCACCGCCCAGTTCTCCATGTCTTATAGACACAGAATTTCCCTATTTGATCTCAGCATCAGCTTCCCCCGAGACTTCACATTGCAGCTGTGCAGGTTCATTCTAATTTGGTGACTCACCACCTCTGTTTCCATGGCTACCTCTCCAGCATCTTTAAAAGCAGTGGCGGAGGCATGAAGTTAGGAGCAGGAGCAGGAGGAACAGAGCTCAGCTGTACCCACAGGAGCCTCAGAAAGCCTCCAATCGTCTCTGAATAATCTTACTCTTTTCTATGCAGGAAAGTCACCCACACTTGCTCCCAAACACGGACTGAATGTGGACCGTTCTCCCAGGGAGGATAATGGAGCTCTGGCTTGGGCAGTGGTGGGATGGAGGGAGAGGCAAGTGGTAGCAAGTGTGACTCAGGGCACAGCCAGCACCGGTGCTGGAACTCTGGGCAGAAGTTCAGGAAGCATGGGTGGAAAGGGATTCCACATACCCGGGCAGAAATCGTGCCAGTGCGATCCCCAGGTGGGGAGTTCAGAGACATCATGGGCACAGGCGTGGATTTGGGAGCACTGGGCACAATAGGTGATAATAGGTGTGCTCTCTGCCAAAGAGAAGACCAGGGGAGAAGTGTGGAGGGAGGAGTGACCTTGACCTTCAGAGTGGTGGAGCCTCAGGAGACAGCACAATTAACGCCCCAGAATCCCCCTGTATCCTCGCCAGCCGGTCTCTGGGCCTTTGCTGTGTTAGAGTTCTACTTGGAAACACGGTCGTTGTGAGGTTCCAGTATCCCACTCTAAAGCTCATGAAGTTAGAGTTCAAACAAGGACTAAACTAATGCAAAGATACCAATGCCTGATACCACTGTGTCCTGCAAGCAGGTTCCCATGGGAACTGAGGATGTAAACCCACTATCTCACAGGAGGCTGACTGCTGAGGAGGCACAGTGCAGGGCAGAGAGGTCCAGAAAGAGGACGGCAGGGGTAGGAGGGATTCTAGTCTAGCAGTCCTTCAGAGGCTAGCTGGAGAACAGCGTGGCGGAGGCGTGCCTTTGGAGGCTACGCTGCACACTGGTCCCCATTCAGCTTCCTTCTCTCTGCTTCCCATCTGACGTCATTCCAACCTCTCCTCGGCCACACCCTGCTCCTGCCATTGGTAGTCCCCTCATAATGGCCCAGAAACATAGATGCCCTGAAACGATGAGCTGAAATAAATCCTTCCTCCCTTGATCGCTTCTGCAGGTGCTTGATCGGGACGAGGTAAACTTAACTAGCCGGCCCCAAGTCTGGCCTGGCTCTTAGGTTTGAAAGAAGGTGAGTATGAACCAGGCTGCACGGGCTCTGAGTAAGGATCCTCAGGTAGAGAGGGCCAACTAATGTAAGGTCCCAGGTAGCACTGAAGGAAGACCCCAGACTCAAATAGTATGTGAGAGCAAAGAGCATTTATTAATATTCCAGCATCCATGTGAGGTCGTTCACGAGAGGGGCGTGCAGGCTTCTTTTAAGCACAGCTCAGGGGAGTTGTAGGGACAGTCAGGTCATCTCATACATAATTGGTTAGGCAAGCAGCAGTTCCATCAGGATATTGCTAATCGGCTGAGGTTTAGTTTTGATCATTTTTGGACATACTTGCACAAGCTTGGGCAAGTCTGGACGTGACTCAGAACGGGGCTGTAGGATTTGTCCTTGAGACACTGTAGGGCTGACTTAGGTCTTGTGTTTGTTCTCTCCCTCAGCCCTGACTGCAAGGGCATTGTGGATGAATGACCCTCTGTTGGGAGAGACACCTGTTTTGCCCTTCTCAGAGAACTGAAACCTAAATTCAGCTGCGAGACTGGGAGAGGTAGGAGTGAGAAGCTCCTGTGTACCCTGATGGGAGGCTGGCCTCCACCCTCGGTCTGTAGGCCAGCAACCTGCACTGAGCTTCTTTTGAGAGTCCTCAAGACATTGGGGTGAAGAAGGGTGCCCCTATTGTGGCCGGTCATCTTCAAGATAGACTGGTAGAAGGGTGGCGTGGTCAGGATGATCAAGGAGAAGGTCACTAAGGAAATCAAAGTCTTTCTGCTCCTACCATGAGGTGCATCATAGTCCCTGGAGAGACTTCAGGTCCCTGGAGAGAGCTGAGTGAGATTTGAGTCAGGCTGAACCCTTGCTGCATGCTAGGCACTGTAACCTTAATTTTCAGAAGAGCCCTGCTAGAGAAAAGTAGCCTCCTGGGGCCGTGGATGATTCCCGTCCCAACACCAGAGATTCAAGAAGGTCAGGACACAAGGTTCAAATCCACAGTCCTTCCTCCCGTGCCTGGGGCTCCCAAAAGGTTGACACTGAGAACCTTTCTCAAGAGGACAGGAACAAGTTGCGTTGGACATGAACCTGAAACTGTTGATGTTTTCAGTTTCCTGCTGCCCTGGCCAGGTCTGAGAGGGACAGGTTTGAAGTTTGTCCTTGTTGTCCCCTGATCAGGCCTCTCTGGGCTGCCCCTTCCCTAAGCCCAGACAACCTGCTTCAGCTAGCAGAGGCTGCGTCAGGCCGCCAGCAGCCACACCAGCCTAGATAATTCAGAGCACTTCCTTGTTACTCGTGGTGACTTCCTCTTGTTGTCTGTCTGTCTGTCTGTCTGTCTGGGGAATGCAAGTGTCCTAAGGTACCTCATCATGTGACTTGTTTTCCCCATTTGTCCCCAGGAGTCAGCTTGTGGCACTCAGTGTGTTGATAAGTGGCCCTCATGGAGCAGCTTCTGCGTAGGGCCTTCAGGAAATACACGTTCCATTGAAGGATAGCTTGTGAATTTCATGTGACTGGACTTTGAATGGGAGAGGAATGTTAATGCACATGCTAGGGTCTCCAGCTCTGGCTCTTTGGCTCATCTGGTAATGAGGATCCAACAGGTTTACTCACCAGGCAACCCCCCTTACCTGCAGCGTGGGAAGCTCCCCCACAGCCTCTGCTATCCTCCTACTCAGTTAAAGCAGCACTTCTGAGAATCCTATGGGGGCCAAATCAAACTTTTCCCCTTCAGTCTATGTTCTGAAGTTAATGGTGGTGGGAGGGAGGAAGAAATGGGTTCTAGTTTAGCCAAAATGTGTGTGTCCCGGATCCTCGCCGAGTGTTTGGGGATCACGCCATTGAAGCTGGCGTGTAACAAGTGGAAAGAAGTCAGGCAGCACCCTCGCCAGTCTCTGCCAGCACGTTCTAAATCCCCTGGGCACCCGAAGGGCACTGTGAGAGCTAAAGTTATGTCTGAAGTTTTGTTGGTGATTTGTTTTGTTTTTTTTTTTTTTGAGGCAGCACTTACCTGTGCAATAGCTCTGGCTGACTGCCCTGGAACTTGAATTATAGACCAGGCTAGCCTTGAACAGAGATCTGCCTGCCTCTGCTTTCTGAGTGCTTGGGTGACAGATTTGCAGCATCACTGCCCGGCTATGTTTTACGTCTTAATTACTGTGCTATAAAACAAAAAAATGCCTCTCACCTGTAAGCCCAAGGGGAGATAACTTCCCGGAATGCTGGGGGCTGTTGTTCCTGTAAGATAACAAGCCACGTGTTTTCACGTCTATAAACAAGGTAGGTTGTCCCTGCTGCACAGGATGGGCTTGTAGGTAAGTAGTCTGTAGTTAGGATGAACATCAGAATGTGTGCTGCCCCTGATGGACAAAGAGAGGAAGGACACCGCCTTGGGGGTTTTGCCTTTGTAAGTACCTAGCTAATTGGCGCCATTCTCTCAGAATCCCAGGCCTAGGCCTCGTCAATGTCCATCGTCCTGGCCAGTACTCAAAAATTGTGGTAGTGGGTCTGTTCTCATCCAGTAGGATTAATAGCATCATGTTTCCTAGCCTCACACGGACGCTTTAAAACACATCAACACTGTTCTGACTGCGACCTGTGTGGGAAGCGACTGCAGAAGCAGGGACTTTCTCTTTCCTTGGGTGTCTATGCCTCAAGAGGTTGGAACAAACCAGTTTCATGGAGCAGAAAGCTGTTCCTAGGGAGACTGTGAATATGGAGTTGCCCAAACATTTACTTGGTTCTAAACTGTTATTTCTCTCTGTTTGTTTGATTATTTGCTTGTAGTGGGCTCTCACTCTGTAGCCTGGGCTGGCTTAGAATCTGTGAACTTCCTGCTTCAGCCTGCCAGCTGCTGTTATAGGCTTGGATCACCCTTCTCCTTCTAACTCAGGCTTCCTATCCGAGCTCACTGTTGGGTTCACAGGCACAAGAACAGCCCATATCCTTGGTGCTAGAGCGTGTGTCCAGGTGCTTATGGGAGCAGAGGCCTGGGTGCTCTGTCATGACCACTGCACTTTGCTGAACATAAGCATTTTTATTTCAGGGGCTGGGAAATGTCTCAGTGGAGAAAGTACTTACTGTGTTAGTGAGGACCTGAGTTTCACCCCCCACTACCCAAGTAAATGGCGCACAGCAAGGAGACCCACTAATATTCCCTGCACTAGGTTGGCAGAGACAGGATCCTGGGGACAAGCTGGAGAGAGAGCCTGGCTAGCCAAATCAGCAAGGTTTGGGTCCAAGTGAGAGATCCTGCCTCAGCATGTAAGGTACAGAGTGATTCCCGACCCCCCCACATCTGCATACACACATGCACCTCACATGCATATTTAATCACAGACATGTGAACACACATTAATCATAGCATGTTGACAGAGGTTTCTGTCCTGCCTGGTCCCAAAGAAACACACAGAGGCTTACATTAATTATAAACTGGTTGGCCTATTAGCTCAGGCTTTTTATTAACTCTTATAGCTTACATTAACCCATAATTCTTGTCTGTGTTAACCACATGGCTTGGCACCTTTATCAATGAGGCATTCTCATCTTGATGACTGCGGACTGAGCCTTTCCTCTTCCCAGAATTCTCCTGTTCTGGTCACCCCATTTACACTTTCTGCCTGGCTACTAGCCAATCAGTGTTTTATTAAATCAATACAACTGACAAATCTTTACAGGGTACAAGATCATTGTCCCACACCAAAAACGCATATACACAAGCAGTGTTTTTTTTTTCATTTCAAATCAAGCTGTCCAGTCAATAAGAAAACAGAGAGAAGAAAACAGTTAGGCAGACTCAGTTCTTAAGATATACTGGATGCAGTGGAGGACCCAGGAGCCTGGAGTTTAACAGTGCCACACTGCTCTAAGCTAAACTGCTGACCGGAGGGCTGGGAGCCAAACTCTGGAAGAGCACTTCTCAGCACGCACAGGGTCCCAGGCTCTATCCCTAGTCCTGCACACAGCAGAAATGACAAGAACTGCCAGGCCAGTGGTGGTGGCACAACCTTTAATCCCAGCACTCATGGGGCAGAAGCAGGTGGATCTCTGTGAATTCGAGGCCAGTCTGGTTTGTAGAGCTTGTTCTAGGACAGCCAAGGCTACACAGAGAAACTCTGTCTCAAAAACTAAAATAAAACAGAACAAAGAAAGAAAGAAAAAAGGAAGGAAGGAAATGACAAGAGTTGCTAAGTTCCAGTGCTTGAAAACAAGAGACGCTGTGGTTTGTCCACTCTGAAAACTCACATTGTCCGAGAATCTCCACTGGGAGAGATTAACAAAAGAGCTGGTTGGCTTGTAGCGTGTAGAGGTGGGAGGATACATCCTTTCTCTAGAGTTGTGATGTCCCATGCCACCTCAGGACTCTGCCAGCAGGAAGACCATAACCAGATATAGCGTCTTGAGCTTGGACGGGAACAGTGAGTCAAAGTAACTATGATTAAGTTTCTTGATTAAGTTTTTAAGTTAGCATACAAAGTAGTGGATTTTATTATAATGCCTTTATGCATATATGTCTTTATATTTCATGGTTGGTACTCCCATTCTACCAATGCCCTCCTCCATCCTTCTGCCCATTGTGCTAATCCTCCTCCTCCCCTTATAGGATAGTCCTCCCTTCTGCTTGTTTCATGTCTCACATGTCTCAAGAGCCAGCAGGATGGCTCAGTGGGTAAAGGCACTTGCTGCCAAACCTGATGGGCTGAGTCTGACCTACACGATGGAAGCAGAAAACCGACTCCACGAGTTGACATCTGATCTCCACATGTGTGCTCTGGAGACCACAAACACGCGCATGCACACACACAGACACACTCACACACACTACAAAAAGAAAAGGACTCTCAAATTTAAACATGAAGCTATATTCAAAAGGTAGCCAACAAGACAGACTCATAACTGTATTGTCTGGTCTTGCACTCTTTAAAGGTGGCTTCAAATTTCTCCACCAAGAGATAGACATTTAAAACATTCCCAGAAAAGCACTGTAGAGGTCGTGTACATCTTCCAGCCACACTTTAAGGCTCAAGGAACGACTGTGCCCGTCTTACCATCCCATTCCTCTCAGGGAGAAGGCTGAGTACCCAAGAGGGATGGTTGGGTGTCTGGGATGTTGGTGGGAGTGTCAGGCTTGGAGAATTTGGTGTGATGGGGCCAGGACTGCGTCAGTTAGGAAGAGGCCAGGGCCCCACTCTGGTCCATGCTATTTCTGAGGGACAGCATCCCATTTCTTAGTCCTCATCCTGACAGCCATGCTCAACTTGCCTGAGAAAAAGCTTCCTCCTAACACATCCATTTACCCAATGCACTAATTACATTCCCATTGTGAGTTAGTTGCTGTTCTAGACATGGCAGATGTAATAGCAAACCTAAACCACAAATCCCTTCCCTTGTGGACTTAAATGTAGCCAGACTGACAAGATAAAGGATTAAGAGATGGACTGATAGACCATATGGAGAAAAATCACAGAGAACCAAGGGCAAGTGTGAGGGTTGAGTTCAGTCTTTCACAGCCTGTGAGGAAGGAGGGCCTATGAGAGACTTGGAGAGAGCCGTTGGGGAAAGGCTTCTAGGTGACACTGAAGTCTGGAGCAGCAGCACTGTGCCTGCTGTGTTCAAGGACTGACACAGAAACCAGCAAGAGAGGAGAAGGGCAGTGGTTGAGCCTCAGTAACAGCCTAGAGATAGTGGAAAAAGGGATGGGCCAAGGAGCAATGATCAGATAAACCCATTCCTTCCCTATGAGACTGGCTGCTGTTGCATTCTGGGATGCTGTGCTTGCCCCTCTCAGGTTCTCCTGGCCTGGGTAGCTTGACCCTTTGTGTGCTTAGGAACGGGAGAGCATAACCCTCTGCGTGCTTAGGAACTGGATAGCTTGACCCTCTGCGTGCTTAGGAACTGGATAGCTTGACCCTTTGTGTATTTGGGAACTGGATAGCATGACCCTTTGTGGATTTGGGAACTGAATAGCATGACCCTTTGTGGATTGGGAACTGAATAGCATAACCCTTTGTGGATTTGGGAACTGAATAGCATG
>NW_004949107.1:8615801-8616720 GCF_000317375.1 Microtus ochrogaster | reverse complement strand
GATTTGGGAACTGAATAGCATGACCCTTTGTGGATTGGGAACTGAATAGCATAACCCTTTGTGGATTTGGGAACTGAATAGCATGACCCTTTGTGTGTTTGGGAACTGAATAGCATGACCCTTTGTGTGTTTGGGAACTGGATAGCACGTCCTTTTGTGTGCTTAGGAATTACTAGAATTTTTCTACAGGACTCGTGCAACAAGCAGGTCAGCTTCCTGATCATATGTTAACGTCTTTGGCCACAAACACCAAAGCATAGTCCCTGAAGGACCTAGAATTTGGAACAAAAGGCAAAGTAACATACTAGAGAGTCTTTGCCACGCTGGCTGTCTTTCGCAGGCCTTAGTTTGGGAGCGTGCCCATTGGGATGGTGCCCTGGCTGATCACAGCAGAGAGGCAGGAATGAGCTAGAGTGTACAGTTGTGACTCAGGTTCTTGTGACTGGAATTTGTCTTGTGTTTTACCAGATACAGTATTATGCTGGGACCTGCACCAGAAAAGTTCATGCGGAGGGCTGGAGAGATGGCGCAGCAGTTTACGAGCATTGACTATTTCTCCAGAGGACCTGGGTTCAATTCCCAGCACCCACATGACAGCTCACAGCTGTGTATAATTCTAGTTAGGGGATCTGACACCCTCACACAGAGTATATACAGGCAAAACACCAGTGTACATTAAATAAAGATAAATAAATCTTTTTTTTAAAAAGTTGATGTGAACATCTGAGTGGGTCTAGCATAGAACAGCTCCCTTTCATTCCTTTCGGGGAGTTTCTGCTGGTCACCGGGCGGCACCCCTTGAGACACAGGAAAGCTGCTGCCTTGCACAGGCAGGTAGATCAACTGTCTCCCTTCAGCTCCAGGTGGGCAGGTGAGCTTGCCCATTGCTCTCCCTTCAGCTCCAGGTGGGCAGGTGAGC
>NW_004949107.1:8608473-8615621 GCF_000317375.1 Microtus ochrogaster | reverse complement strand
AGCTCCAGGTGGGCAGGTGAGCTTGCCCATTGCTCTCCCTTCAGCTCCAGTTGCATTTTCTTCAGCTGTGCCTTTGGGTCCACGGAGGAATTCTGTCTTGACTCTTTTGGTCCCTGTCTGGGTTCTCCTGCTGTCAGAACTGTGTCCCTCAACCATAAACAGAAGAAACACATGTGCACACACGCACACACATACACACACACACACACACACACACACACACACACACACACGTCTTCTTTATTAAATTTACCCTTCTGTCTCCTTGACATTTTAAAAGGGGGTGACCCTGTCCTTCTCCTATACTTAGCATTTTGCGCTGGACTGCTGGAGAGAAGACCAGATGCCTGTGGTCTCAGCCCGTGACATCTTTGTTTTTGTTTGGTTGAGCCGCACAGGTGGGTGACTGACACACGAGCTTGTAGGGGCCTGCGTTCTTCGAACATTGTAGGAGGAAAAACTTGTAAAACAGATTGAAGAAAAGAACTCACCCAGGGTCCCAGGTTTCTGGAAGTGGGACCATTGTAGTGACAGGTAGGGGCCTGTTCTGCAGATGGAAGGCTTTTACTTGTTGAAGGAATCCAAGGAATGTCACCCCCAAATGCAGTGCTCCTGTCTGCTGGCTTGGGGATCAGCAGAAGCCAGGAGCAGCTTACTTAGAAAGTCCCTTATCTACTTAATGATCAGGTCTGCCAAAAAGGAGACAGCTGCCTTTGATTTCCAGACTCCATCAACCCAGGGAAGAGTAGGAAAGCCCAGGAAAGTCGGCTCACCCAGTGAGACTTGAGACTGCCACAAGCAATTTATCGCCTGAGGCTTTGGCCCACACCAGAGAGCCATTTTCCTATACTGAATGTCTCTGGGGCATTCTCTGCCTCTCAGGACGGCTGCATTCCTGGCTTCCCCAGGCCTCCGTGAGGAGGGCCCTTGACTCATCACCTTCTTGGGCTGCCCCTGTGCACACTGGGACATCTGTCTGCCGTTTACCTGCTCATCTGTCCAATTCAGTGACTCAACCCTCAGAGGACATTTCCTCTATGAGCTGACTCCAGGACTCTGGAGACATGGGGCTATAAAAGACTTTGTGCTCTGACCTTGTGCCAGGAGCTTCCTGCTCCAGCTCCTCACCCTAACTGTTCCAGGGAGCAGCCTAGATGCCCACCGCGGCTAGGCAGGAACTCGGCAGGCTGGGGACAGAGCCCCTTAGGAGAAAGCATGGTGTCTCAACTGTTCCAGCTGGACACACCCAGGCATTGTAGACAGGGTGGGATCCCAGGCCTCCCTTGGAGAAGGTTCAGGCATCAGGGCAGATCAGGCATCAGGGCAGACACGATATAGCATGAGCTGTGACACTGGGAGCCATGTACTGGCTTCCAGGTGGGACCCTTGCCAAGACGGGGTGGACAATGGGTAGCTCTGTCCCCATAGCTCTGGGGAGTGTAAAGGGCACCATGAAGCCAAGCCTGGTGACCCAGGCCTGTAATCCCTGTCGCTTGAGAGGCTGAGGCAGGAGGATGGTCAATTCAAGCCCAGTCTGGGCAATTCAATAGTGAGACCCCTGTCTCAAAATAAATAAATTAATAAATAAAAATGTTGGGGTTGTAGTTCAGCACAACAGTGCTTGCCTAATATGTGGGAGGGCCTGGGTTCCCAGTAACACACGCACACACATGCACACACACACAAAATAATGAGCGAATAAATTAATTAATAAAATAAAGAAAGATAGCGTGACACCATTGGATGGCTGACCAGGGACCCGCTACCTTGTTAGTCTAAAGAAGAGTTGGGCAGTTTTCCTGAAACCCAACTTGTTTGACTTCTTATCGTACTTAATATTTTGCAATATTTTTCAAGAGCTCCTTACTGGGCTGTGTCAAAAAACAAAACATTTTTATTGCGGTATAGTTTCTAGAGAGTAAGGCTGACTTGCTAGCATGTTGTGTAATCATCACACAACCTGGTTTTAAAAGTCAGCACCCTGGACTGACCCCTGCTGGCCACCGTAGCTTGTCCCCATTCCTAGCCTCACCTCTGGCCCCAGGCAGCCACCCATCTTTCTGTCTCAGGATTTACCCTTTTTGTGACAGTGGTTTAGTATGTCTCTCCCGCCGGCCTTGAACTCACAATGCTCCTGTCTCTCCACCGCAAGAGCTGGGATTCCAGGCGTGTGCCACCATGCCTGGTTAGATCTGATCTTCATATTTCTTATGAAATGGAATCATGCGGCCCTCAGTCTTCTGCAGATAGCCTCTGTCAGCCAGCGTGCTGTGGGCCTACACACCCCGTAGACATTAACGATCTGTCCTTTCGGCTTGTGGACAATACGCCACTTGCATACACTGTATTTTATTCATGGTTGAGCATCTGCGCTATTATGGGCTACAGCTATCGTGTATGAATCATGTGTATTCGTGGAGATGGTCTTGGGTACGTGTGTGCAGTTATCTTGGTTGGCTCCCTGGGCATTATTTCTGGGAATATGTTGCTGAGGTACTGTTATTTGTGTTCAGTTTTTAAAGACACTGCCAAACCACTTTCCAGGATGGTTACCCCATTGCACAGCCCCTCCAGCAGCATATAAGGACCACAGTTTCTCCAAGTCCCCAATTCTTGCCACTTTCTTTGATGATAGCTATCCTAGCGAGTGTGAAGAATTATCCTGGTGAGATTTTTAAAAAAATTTTTTTATTTTTATTTTTTTGCCGGTCTTTTTAATGTGCTCGTTGTCTTCTCCACTACCCTGTCTATTTGCCAGACATATTTAAAGCCCAGGAGGTGGCAGATCAACCTCCCTGGGGTTGGAGGTGGGGGTCTGCCTTGTTCATTAGCCTACTTGATGGTAAAGACTTGAGTAGACAGTTATGCGCTAGTTCAATGCTGCTGCTGTTAAAAGCAAAAAAGGCTACAAACTTCGTACTTTAAAACAGCACACGCTTATTCTCTTAATATTTATTAAGATACATATCTTCACAATGGAGTACTACACAGCAGAAAAAAATAACGGCAGCTTGAATTTTGCAGGAAAATGGATGGATCTATCTAGAAAACATTATTTTGAGTGAGGTAACCCAGACACAGAAAGACAATTAAAACATGTACTCACTCATAGGTGGTTTTTAAACATAAAGCAAAGAAAGCCAGCCTACAAACCACAATCCCAGAGAATTTAGAGAACAATGCAGACACTAAGAGAGATTTACATAGATCTAATCTACATGGGAAGTAGAAAGTATAAAAAGACAAGATCTCCTGAGTAAATTGGGAGCATGGGGACCTTGGGGGAGGGTTGAAGGAGGGAGGGGAGCAGAGAAAAATGTAGAGCTCAATAAATATCATGAAAAAAATAAAAAAGAAAAAGAAAAAAGATAAATATCTTCATAAATAATATATATAATAATGTGTTCTCAGTAGGGACTTCTGGCGCTCCAGAGGAAACCCGTTCTCTCCCAACCCTCCCATCTCTCTCCCCATCCTCATGTAAGGTGACATATCCCTTCACCTCGGCCTTCCTTTGGTGACATGGTGATTACATGTAGAGTCTGTCTAATGATCTGGACCAATGCCCAAGTCTCAAAATCCTTCCTTTAATCTTGAGTGTCTCTCTTGCCATTTTCTCCACAGCTCTTGGACATAGGCCCTGAATAGCTGTGGGGCATTTTCAGCTGACTGCAGCCAGCGACCATCTGTCTGAGTGAGAGGCCCCGGGGGCTAAGGTTAGGAGTTGACTGGTGCCTGGCAATACCCGCATCGAGGGGGTCTTTTGGAGGCGCAAGTGGGTGCGAGAGGGATACCAGTGTCTTGGGTCTCTGTATCCCCCTACCCTTTTTTCCTTTACTCTTCTTTCTAGAAACAAGAAAAGCTGACACGCATCTGGGCAGCCACAGGGAGGTGCAGGGACCTCTGCTACCCCGCAGCTGGCTCCTAGCATTCTGCAGTCCACACAAACCACCTCCACTGGTGGTCTCTCTCTGCCTCCTTTACCCCTGCTGCACCTTGGGAATCTGTCACGCTGCACTCTCTCACGTGGCCAGCAGGGGTCAGCATCCCCGCGCAAAGGGATCCCGAGGAGGCGGCTGGTGGCTCCGGCTTTGCATCCTTCTGCAGCCTCTGGTGCTGGAGTGCTGCATCCAGGTCCTGAGTACAACCATTTGTGTCTCCACTGCTCATCAGGCTTGCTTCGTTTCCCACCTTAGAGAAGTTGGCTTGGGCGTGCAGACAGTGAGTGGGCTGATGGGGGTCCAGCTTAGGGGAAACCTGCTCGCCCAGGAAGGCCCGCGAAGGCACGTGTCGTGTGTGTGTGTGTGTGTGTGTGTGTGTGTGTGTGTGTGTGTGTGGCCCAAGGGTCAGAGAGGCCCCAAAGCCCAGAGGCCTTCCTGAGAAGCAGGAACTGTTAAATTTAGAATGAACTTTCTGCCTACCGTCTCAGATTCTTGGGGAAATTGGTCTGATTCTAAAGTCCCGTGGTTCCTTGGGGCTGGGTGGAGCCCATCCGGGTGCAAAGGGTGCGTGTGTTGTCTTCGATAGCAGCCCAGTGTATTAGTGCTGCAGTGACAGCGCCTTGGCTACTGGACTCGGGGCAAAGCCAGGAATTAAAGCCATAGTCCAATTTCCTTCCTTTTCGCCTGTGTCCTTCCTAACCAAAGGAGGCATTCTTGACACCAATATGGAACCCTGCTGATAGTTCAAAGAGAAACTACATTCTGGGCTTGAACGGAGCAACCTATCACTCACTGTCCGTGATGAATATAAAGCAGATTCACTATTCACGATAAATGAAAAGCTATAAACACTCGTGTATGAGGCTGTGGATATATTTTCATAGCTAGGTGTGTCTTGTTATTCTTGCTTGTAGAATTTCTAATTGAAAATCTGACAGAGAGTTGGAAAACACCACGGGTATTGGGGATGAGTGGTTGTTTTGTAATAGGCAGCATATCTGTGTGTCTGGGGCAGGGCACGGGGTGTCTCTCTCTATTCAAATTGTGGGATGCAGCAGTGCAGCATGCTAGCTCTGGGGGCAGCTGATGCAGCTGCAGAAAACACCCTGAGCAAGATCCTTGGTCAGATCCCGGCCCCTTACTACTCTGAAACCCGGATCAACTTGCTAGGGGGGCAAGACAGGGGGCGGGGCTTGTTTCTTCGGGTTGGTCCCTGTCAGATCCTGTCTTGGTGGGCTGGGGTTGTCATGCTAGTCCCTAGGTGAGGCCCCTATTTTCCTGCGTGTTTCTTGACTGTCTTGGTTTATGGACTATCAACTTTGTGTTTCAGCCCCTTTTCTAGGCTTTCACCGCAGACGTTTGTAACAGTGAAACAAGGCTAACACTTTCCAGTACTTCAAACAATGCCAGCACTGCCAGACACACTAATTTACTTCTCAGAATCAACGGTAATGGTAAATTTAATTTTTATTTCATCTGTGAAAGTTCCTAGCCGGAGGGGGATGGCGAAACCTCAGGAGCCTGAGTGATGATTCATCTCATTTAAAAGGGTTGCCTGGCTCTAAGCATTTTTTGAGTGCCAAACTTTCTCCGATCCTGGTAAAATAGCTTTCAAAAACAAACTAAGCAACAAGGACAACACATTGAGCCAAAAATACTAACAAGTAGTGACAACGGGGCTCATGGCTGTTATGGCAAATCAGGCCAAAGAATTGTTTACTCTCTTCTCAGGAAGAGCAGTTGTTTATTGATATCGGTTTATTGAGACAGATATCACGCTGTAGCTCTGGCTGTTCTAGAACTAATTCTGGAGAGCAAGCTGGCCTGAAACTCAGAGAGATCCACCTGCCTCTGCCTCCTGAGTGCTGGGATTAAAGGTGCGCCCCACTGTGCCCGGCTAGGAAGAACGTGTATTAAGCATGCAGTGCTATTATCCAGTTCTCACGACACGTGTGTAGAAATGGTGGTTGTGTATATAAGGGATGAAGTGAGGGTCCTGGAGCAGTCATGCCTTTTACCGTGTGCTTGCTGCAGCTGAGCCATCGTTATAGGGAGCTGCAGCAGAGATGCTGGTGACTGTGTCTACTGGGTTCTGCTCTCTCTCAGTCAGTCACTGAGCTTGTTTTTTCTGCTACAGTAGTTCTGCATGTTTAATGTTTTAGAGTCATCCATTACTCTACCCACAGATCCTCACCTCCTGTGTATACTAAAGATTTCACAATTCTGTTCCCTTTCCTGGAGGGCTCTGAGCATCTCACCCGAACAGGAGATGACACCATGCCTTCTTTTATTTTCTGTTTTGGCTTTTCGAAACAGGGTTTCTCTGTGTAATCTTGCCTATCCCGGAACTGGCTCTGTAGACCGGTTTGGCTTTGAACGCACAGAGATCTGCCTGCCTTTGCTTCCTGAGTGCTGGGAAGGACTGAGTCCTGTGAGGACTCTTGCTGTTGAATTTATGGGATTTGGGAGAACACAAAGCGTTTTGAAAATACAAGCCCTGAGCTCTGCTCTCTTGGGTACAGTTGTATTCCGCGGAGCCTGGTTTGGCTGGGAGTTGAGTTGAACAGGTCAAGGCCCAGGCAGTGATGATGATCTAGGTGAACAGGACATTAGAGACCTAAGCAGACAGCCTGGTTTACTGTCATATAGGGACTCTCCCGCCTCTGGGTCTAGTGTCCATTCCACTGTATGTTGGCTGTGTTGGCTCTCTGAGGCCAATGTTTTGTTTGTCTGCCTGTGCCTGGTCAAGGGGAGTAGGCAACCTTTCCTACCCAATACTAACAGGTAGGAGTTAACAAAAAAAATGGTCACCTCCCCTCTACTAGACCAAGGAACTTGACCGCATCAAGGAACTCCAGGAGACACCCCAGAGGTGATCAAATTCATTGTTAGTTAAAGTGTGTCCCCAAGCAGAGGGCAACCCATAGTCATCTGGGGCATTTGTTAGCAAAGATATCTGTGAGCCTCGGTGTAGAACTCCTGAACCCACTCTCTGGAGTAGACCTGTGGTCCACCATCTCACTCCAACGGTAGACTTACCTAGCCCTGCACCCTCAACTGTACCCAGTGATGTCTGGGGTCTGACACCCTGTGCCCTAACACTGCATCCAGCGATGTCTAGGGCCTGAAGCCCTTACACTGCACCCAGGGAAGTCTGGGGTCTGAAGCCCTGTGCCCTCACTCTGCACCCAGGGAAGTCTGGGGTCC
>NW_004949107.1:8592419-8608236 GCF_000317375.1 Microtus ochrogaster | reverse complement strand
CACCCAGCGATGTCTAGGGTCTGAAGCCCTGTGCCCTCACTCTGCACCCAGTGATGACTGGGGTCTGATGCCCTGTCCCCTCACACTGCACCCAGTGATGACTGGGGTCTGAAGCCCTGTGCCCTCACACTGCACCCAGGGATCTGGGCTGGGCAGGTAGAGCCTTCGACACTGTCTGTAGTGGATGAGCTGTATCGAGAGGACAGTATAGTTCCTGGGGCACTAGCCAGGCTTCGGCACTGTTTCCCCACTTCCCCTTTCCTCTGGCTGTGGACACCTGGAGTCTTCATTCCCGCCGTTTGGCTCTGGAAGCCAGGGAACGGAATGATAATTGGCATGTGAGTCAAAGCCCCAGGAGCTGGAAATTGAAGTCTGACAGCCCAGAGGCTGTACTGTGTTTTCAGCTGCGGCTTCCCCCTGAACAAGCTCTCTTCTACCCAGCCCTGTTCTCCCTGGCCTCGTAGCTACTGTCCTGAGCCCCAATACATCTCCACAATTATCCACGCCTCTTCCCGCTCTCCCCGACACCTCTGCTGCCATGGGAGGTCTCAGGCAACTCCACTCTGTTCCATATCAAAATATGAAGAGAGAGAGAGAGAGAGAGAGAGAGAGAGAGAGAGAGAGAGAGAGAGAACATAGTCTTCAGGCAGGGTCACGAGACCCCATTTCCAGCCCTATAGGAGTTTTGAACAAATTGTTAACCCTCTCTGGTGTGCGTACAACGTGAGCCAGTAAGCTTGTTCCTCTGGCTTCACACTCTAGTTTGACCCTGACATACTCGTCTTCTTTTTATATTGAAGATAATGTTTTTTCAAGTCAGATGTGGTGTTGAATACCTTTAATCCCAACACAGAGGCAGGCGGATCTCTGAGTTCAAGGCCAACCTGGTCTACAAAGGACAGACAAGGCTATAACATAGAGAAACCTATCTCAAAAGAAAGAAACTTTTTTTCATGCAATGTATTCTGATCATGCCTTTCCCCTCCCTCATCTCTCAGGTCTTCTCCACCTCTTTTAGCTTCCAACCCTATACCTTCTCTCTCTCTTTAGAAAACAGACAGGCAAACAAATCTGAGTAAAACAAAATAAAGAAAAAAGAAAAAGAAAAATCCTGAGAAACACAGTAATCTCACTCACACACATGCCATAAAAACAGAAAATCAGAAGCCATAAGATACAAGCAGAAAATCAGTAAGATTAAAAAATAATACCCAAACAAAGCAATAGGAGACAATTTTTCCCCTAAAATTCCCATTGAGTTTGTTTTGTGATGGCCATCAGCTGCTGGGCATGGGCCTGCCTCTAAGTGTGGTTTGTGTACCCTGTGAGACTTGGTTGGAGAAAACTAAACTGATTTTTCTTTGCAAAGAGCTGTCACTTGGAGATGGCTTTTGGTTAGGGAGTTTGTGTTCATTTCCCCTTCTCAGCGCTGGGACCCCATCTGGGTTGGATCAGTGCAGACCCATGTGGCTCCCACAGCCTCTGTGAGTTCATACATGTGTCAGTTCTCTTGAGTCTGTTTCCTTGGTGACATCATACACTTTGACTTTAACAAACCATGGTTCTTGAGGAAGCCTACTCAGGAAAGGGAGAAGAAGAAGGAGGAGGAGGAGGAGGAGGAGGAGGAGGAGGAGGAGGAGGAGGAGGAGGAGGAGAAGAAGAAAAGAAGAAGAAGAAGAAGAAGAAGAAGAAGAAGAAGAAGAAGAAGAAGAAGAAGAAGAAGAAGAAGCAGCTCCAAAGTCAATCTCCGCTTGTGAGACTGTTATGCCCAGATCGCAAGGACCCCTCACCCCCAGACCTCCATGGAGACTGCATCCTGTATGTAAAAGCAAAAACCTTTATTCATTCAAGTTCGAACTTGGGACTCTCCGTGTGCATTGGAACCCTCAGAGGGCCTCGAGCTCAGTGGGGGTGGTTTTTTTTTTTTAATTATAGCAGAGGTTGGGGTGAGGGATTTCTAAGGTTCAGAACCTCTGATTGGCTGACATTTGTCTAGGGATGTCTTGGTGAGAAGGGATGGGGTGTGTTCTGGGCAAAGGGACAGGTGATGCCCTCTACAGGGATTGGAATGTTAGTAATCTCCTTTGGAGCGTTTGCTACTTTCCCCTTGGACGGTTGGTGCCTGGATGGTCTCAGTTTGTGGTCTCTCCTAGAATCAGTTAACCTGAAACGCAGGCCCCCATTGAGCTTGTCATGGCTGGGCCCTACAAGGCTGAAGGGACTGCTAGCCTAGCTCTTTATACCCAGCGGTGGACAAATGCTTTCTGAACTACGGCTAGGTGTGACTTTCCACCACTGAACCCCAGCAGAATCCCTTCAATCAATCCAACTTGGCACTGGAGGGTCTGATGATAACAGACACCGCCCTGGAAGGATGTCTTGGCCTGGATCAGATGTTTCTTCTACTCCCCTCCACCTTTCTCTCACTTCCTACTGGTGATTTTGTCCTCGCAAGGTCCCAAGGGACACTGAAGACTCTTCCAGGATCCACTCTTGGTCCTAAGTTTGGGTGTGTGTGAGGCCAGGCCTTCATGATTCCTCCTTCCTGACCTCGCAGGCTGCAGATAGGAAAAAGGGCAGTCTTGGTTCTGTGCCCCCCCCACCCCGCCCCGTCTCCATACACGTGACCTCCTGGTCTCCACAGCCACTAGGCACCCTGCTGGTAGTTTAGCCAGGCTATCTTGGGAAATGAGGCCGGGGCAGTTCAGATTGGAGAGCTTCATTTGCCGCTGGGACGCGGGGTGTGCTTATGTGAAAAGTGTCTGCTGGTCCTAGAACAGTTCCCGAATTTCAAAAAGGCCTTAGCAGAGCGGCCCCTCTGCCATGCGCTTAGCATAGAAAAGGGGATCACTCTAGGAAGATTCCCAGGAGTGTGAGACGCAAACTTCCCCCACTGGGCGCAGGAAGCAAAATGCTGCAGGTGGGCTGGAACCCTGCTGGCAGTGGGAGGGCTGCGGTTAGTGTTCGGGACGATTCGGGAAAACCAGGAAGCTCCGCGGGGCCTCCCTTGGGAGCTGAACCTCTTGAGTGGCCATCCAGGCTAGGTATGCTGATCCCAGCGGTTGAAACACGTTAGGGAAAACGGACAGTTGGTAGCCATCCGGGGATGCTGTCTTCTGGGAAGGTTAACACTTTCACTGTGAACCACCCGAGGAAGGCTAGGGTACTTAAGGGAACAGGAAACAAGGCTCAAATTCAAATTCACTGTAGGGGTGAGGGGTTGAGATGGAGGGCGCTGGTCGCAGCTGCATCTTCCCGATGCACCTGGAGGCACAGCTCCACACCCACCCCTCCGTAGCGCCTTGAGTGTGGCCTCCAGGCTCTGCCACTGAGCACAGAACCTGGGTGGAAAGCGGACAGGTTTGCAACCCCGCAGCTGCTGGACTTTGCCTGGCTCTCCCAACAGTTCCTGGAGAGGAAGGGTGACAGGGAGAGGTAAAGCTGTCAGAATGTGACTTGCTTATTTTGGTGGAAGGTGTGGGTGGCTCAATTACTCTGCTTAACGGTAAACTTGGGTCCCATGAGAGTTTCTTCTACCCAGTGTTCTCAGGCCTGGCTGTAAATCAGTCACCTGGGGATTGATTCCTTTGCGAAGATACCAATACCAGCACACTAGCTGCATTTTAGTAGGTTTCAAGTGAGATCCAGGCATAGACCAAACCCTTTGGGGATCCAATGACCTTTTCACAGGGATTGCCTATCAGAGATTCTGCATATTAGATATTTACCTTATGATTCCTAACAGTAGCAAAACTTCACTTAAGAAGTAGCAATGAAATAATTTTATGTTTGGGGGGTCAGCACAGCATGGGGGACTGTATTAAAGGGTCACAGCGTTAGGAAGGTTCAGAATCACTGGTTTAGATGATTTGTTTATTTTGATTTTTCAGGACAGGTTTTCTCTGTATAGCTCTGATCATCCTGGAACTCTCTGTAGACCAAACTGGCCTCAAACTCAGAGATCCGCCTGCCTCTGCCTCTGGAGCTCTGATCTTAAAGGTGTCCCATGCCCAGTTGAGGTATCATTTTTAAAAAAAAAAAAAACAAAAAAAAACCATTATTTTACTTGTATTTTCTCTTTGTCTGTCTGCCTGTCTGTCTGTCTCTGTGTGTGCCTGCACCTGCACGTGGAGGCTAGCCGTCAGCCTTGTTCCTTAGGTGCCAGCTACCTTGGGCTTTTTTGTTTGTTTGTTTGTTCAGACAGGGTTGCTCACTGGCCTAGGGCTTGCTGTTTTAACTACGCTGGCTGGCTGATCAGGGAGTCCCAGGGATTCCCCTGCTTTGTGGTTACTTGTGTGGGGCACCATAATGACTTTCTCATGTGAGCTCCTGGACTGAACTCAGATCCTCACGGTTATAGGGCAAGCACGTGATGATCTGAACCTCCCAGCCAACCTTTATCTTCCTCTTGAAACCCAAGGCAGTGGAATGTCCCGTCATCCTCCCCACACCCAGCATCTGCTGAAACAATTTCCCACCCTTAGCCAGTCCTGTTGCAGCATCAACGGTTCTTCCTGGGGTCCCCCCCCCCACCTGCCCCATAGATTACTCCGAAGTCATTGCAGTTGTCAGCAGTTGTGAGCTCAGAGCATTGTGGCATCCCCTAGTTGTAGCATGAATAATAAAATACCAGAGACAGATATTGGGGTTCAACCTGAAGATCAGAAAAGTAAAGCAATCAAGTCACCAGAGAGACCTTTTACCTATACCAAATCTTCAGACGGGAATGAAGAGATCCTGTCTCCGTGAATCCTCAGATTCCATTGAGCTCCTGTCTCCACCTCCCTGGTGCTGGGATTAAAGGCGTGTGACTCCCAAAGACTGGGATTAAAGGTGTGAACTACCACTACCTGGGTCTGTTTCTGGATAGATCTTGTGTAGCCCAGGGTAACCTTGAATTTACAGAGATCTGTCAGCCTCTGTCCCCTAAATCCTGGGATTAAAGGTCTGCACCGCCACTTCCTTTCCTCTAGTGGCTTAGCTTTGCATCCTGACCCTCAGGCAAGCTTTATTTATTAAAAGACAACTAAACTGTCACTACCCTCAGGAGTTCTGGTGTGTACAGAGGTTTGAGACCCAAGGATCTAGGCCAATCCTTTTGTTGTATAGATCAAACAAATCATGGCCCAGAAAAGAGAGGACTTGAAGAATCCCCACAAAATATCCCTTCTCGTCTTCATATTACGACTCTGGGAACCTGCAATCACTATACTGTCTTGTGGAACATTCTAGTGTAAATACTTCTGTGCCCAGGGTTCCTAGAGGCAGCATGGTCCTCTGCCTCCGGAGCCAATGAAGGCTTCTTCTAGCTCTTTGCTCTGCCGGGTGTCTGTGTTTACAGGGCTGTCCTTTAACAAACTCCAAGCCTCTGAGGCTCAGCGGTTGGGAGTTAGCATTCTGCCTTTATTTTCAGGGCAGGGTGGGGCTGAGGTGACCAAGTCTGGTGCCAGGCCTTCTGACAAACGAAATCCTTCCACTAGGAGGCAGAGGTCTAGTCTTCACCGAGGGTCACACATTCTATGTGTGGGCCTCAGAGATGGTGAGATTCCCACAGGGGTCCACAGTCAGTGCAGGGTTTGCTTAGGGCTTGCTTAAACCAAGCCTTCCTGCTTCTTTTTGAGTCAGAGAAGGGAGGTTGATTATGAAGCCAGATGTTCTGGCCTCAGTTCCTAAGTACTGGTCTTGGGACCTGGTTGTGAACATTGGGGGGTT
Organism: Microtus ochrogaster; assembly: GCF_000317375.1. Classification (NCBI taxonomy): domain Eukaryota; kingdom Metazoa; phylum Chordata; class Mammalia; order Rodentia; family Cricetidae; genus Microtus; species Microtus ochrogaster. The sequence goes on along the minus strand of NW_004949107.1, from coordinate 8,602,524 downwards.
GGGGCCTGAGTCGTCCTTTAGTGGTAGCATTACCCCAAAGCTGAGGGAGAGCCTGAACTTCCTGTGGTTTTCAAATGAGCATGAGGCTGGCGTGATCTTGTCCTCTGCCCCCTCCGCCCCCTCCCCCGCCCCAGGAGAGTTCCTTTTCACCTCGTCCCTACCAAATGGACCTCATCCTGGCACTCTTCCACAGGATCCTAAAGAAGCAGACAGCCACGCCCTAGCTCTTGAAGAGGCTACGGCTGGGAAAAGGGTTACTTGAACAGAGCCGGTCCTGTGTGCGCTCTGACTTTGGGAGGGGAAGGCGGGCAGATGAATGTGGGCACTTGGTGGGATCTGTCCATCACGGTCAGAGTTTCAATGGCAGTGGGTGGGGCTGGCTAAATTTAAAACTTTAGAGACTCCAGATCTTCGTTTGACATTTAGCTTGGAATTCAAGAGACAGTGACACTTGTCATCTTAAAAAAAGAAAAAGAAAAAAAAAAAAGGACTTCCAGCACACTTACAAATGGAGCCCTGATTTGGGCTATTGCTGTTTCATCTACCCTGTGCATGTTTAATCTACATTTCTAGGTAGAACTGGGGATGTGGGGATGCGTGTGGGGTGTGGAGCTGTGTGTGGAGGTGTGGGGGTGCTGCAGAGGACAGTTATGGAACCTCAGGGAAAACTGGAGAGTGGTACCCTGATCCTCTCTGCTGCGGCACACAGGAGCCTGGGAGCCTGTACAGTAGGCCTGATGGAGGACCAGTGCCCACTAAGTGACCTAAGAGGACGAAGAAGAGGAGCCATCAGAAGTGGGAGGACTCTCACTAGGAGACCCTGACAGAGCTGAGTGTTGTACTTGAGACAGGAAGAATGGAAATCTGGGGGTCCCTGTGCACCATCTCTGAGTAAAGGCCATGGGGTTTGCACAGGTCTATGTCCTATAAGGGCAGCCATGGCAGGAAGCACCTCATTCACCTTCTGCCCTTGTTTCCTCAAAGGACCAAGCCAGACAACACGGTTATTTTACCAGGAAATATACAAGTACACTTTATCTAAGACACACAATTCATTTTTATCTTGCATACAATTTTATGCTACGTAGGCATCAGTCGTGACCCCTTTGGAGTTGAATGACCCTTTCACAGGGGTCACCCAAGGCCATTGGAAAACACAGATCCTTACATTATAATTCCTAACAGTAGCAAGAGTACAGTTATGAAGAAGCAATGAAAATGATTTTAAGGTTGGGGGTCAGCACAGCATGAGGAGCTGTGTTAAAGGGCTGAAGCGTGAGAAAGCTTGAGAACTACTGGTCTAGAAGAATCTGTGTCTCTGGCAAATTCTACCGCAGACTCACACAGACTGCTAAACTCCTTGGTTTGGCGGAGGCTCTTAGGTGCAGTTTCAAGCTGCGCAGGTCAGGTAGCTTCTCGCTAAGACTGTACATATTACATATATGGGGGCAGAAAGAGAGGCTTGCCTAAGGAAGTGGAAATGTTTAATGGTGTTCCTAGACTGGAATTTTCTCTCCTCATCTTCAGGACTCTTCCCAGGGAGTTTGATAGAAAGAAAACAGAAACTGTAAAGGTGGGAGTTACTCAGGGTGCCATTTGTCGGGTGATGGGAGGCCAATAGCAGCCTGGAGAGTATAATGAAGTAGGAAGACAGAGAGGCGAAAGGTGCATGTTCCTGGCCCCTGGCGGAGGAAAGTGTATAAGAACATCCAGATGACGTTTGTTTGTTTGTTTGCTTATTTTATTTGAGACATAATCTCACTAATGTAGCCCTGGCTGGCCTTGATCTCAGTATGTAGACCAAGCTGACCTCAAGTTCAAACTCACAGAGATCCTTTTGGCTCTCTCTTCAGAGTGCTGGGATTAGACACGGGCTGTTGTGCCCTTGCACAACTCCAGGGGTTGACATAACTGGGATACTGAGGGGATGAGAAAAGCATCTGTGGACACTGAAATGCTGGGATCAGGTGGTCTGGGCTCTGGTGAAGAGCACACAGCACCCTAGAGGTACACATGTTGATTATATACAGTTGAACAGGGGGGGTGGGGTTATTGCAACAGTTGAGCAGGAGGCAGGTTTAGCTCCCTTCAGCCGGAGCAGTCTGCAGGGGAGCAGTCTGCAGGGGAGCAGTCTGCAGGGGAGCAGTCTTCAGGCAGGGGACATTCAGGGGGAGAAGCTATAGTGGACATTGTCTACACACACGGTCACCGTTCACCGTTTACACTCAGACCTGGGAAAGCCTTTGCCACTTCCATGGGGCTGACCCTGGGGTCCACAAGGCTGTGCCCATGTCAACAACACACATTCCCCTATAGTGAGCCACCACACTTGGGCCCCCAGGTGGCTTTCTGTTGGCCAAGGCTGTGTGGTCCTTGGGAGCAGTAGTCTCCTGGGTCTTGGTCACAGGCTGTCTGGGGCGTTGGGGGAACTGGGCGTGTGTCTCGGGTTACCAGCCTCACTTCATTCCCTGATGCCAAGAGCCCATATCCTGCTCCTTCCTGAAGGTCGGTGAGCAGCTCCCAGAATCCTGGGAGACACCTGTTGTTTTCTTTTCATCTGATTTACTTCTCTTCATCCGCCATCCCATCATATTGCTATTGTGTGTGTGGCTACCGCTTTCTCTATCCTGAGAACTTACATCCTTGGTTTTCCAGCCAAGGAGGGACCCTGAGGTCCCTCTCTCCCCTCTATAGATATGGGGTCAGCTCTGAGACAGACAGACACTCATCGACAAGAAGCTGCTGATTGACTAACCTCCTAAAATCTCAGTGTCCCCAGGAGAGTTCTCAGCTCCTGCTTCTTAAATCATCTCACCACTCCGTCCTGGGTAGGGCTGTCGAAAAACAGACAGACACCTAGTGGACATGGGTCCATGCCCTGACTGTGCCATCCCAAGTGAGCATTGTCTATAGACCAACAGTGTTTCGGGCTGTGTAATGTCTGGACCTTACCTCCTTGGCCAACGGCCCATGTATTGGGGTCCTCAGTGATGTCCCCATGGCCATCCCTCAACCTGGACCCAGGAGCTTCTTACAGTTACACTGCCCTCTCTTGGCAGGACAACAGCCTCCCACAAGTTCAGAACGCAGAGGGGTGGGAGTTGGGATTCTGGTCTCCAAAATCTTACTGGGAAAAGATCTAGGTGACTTCATTGTCCTTGAGAGAGGAGATGGCAGTCTGGATTCCTATTTAAACAAGTTTCTCCTGTCTCAAGGTCTTCTCACTAGGGCCTGTCTTAGGGCCAAAGCCTAAGGAACAAACAAAACTTGTCTCCAGTGACATTTATGTCCTCTTTCCTTGCTGAAAGTTGCTGCTGATTCAGAGGCCATCTCAAGGTGATGATCATGAGACCAAAGCAAGGAAGAATAGGACCAAAAAAAGGATGATGTCCCCTCTCCCAAAAAAGTTTGTCCTCAGGGTTGGGAACATTGTTTAGGGGTTGTTATTATTACTTGTATCAGGTAGAGGGTTGGGGTGTAAACTATGTAGGTTCAGAAATTAAAAAAGGGATAATAATAGTGGGTAATAGAGTGAATACTTGTGTGTTGTGGGAGCTCCTTCCGCTCCTTCAGCCAATAGCCGCTGAGATACCAGCCCATTGGAGTGTGGTCTCTCTCCCTTTAAAAAAGCAGCCACTTCCCTCCGCGCTCTCTCTCTCTCTGGCTTCCTGCTCCACTTCCAGCGAGTAGGCTCCTTTCCTGATTGTGCAGAGTGCTGTTGTCTGGGACGGTAATCTGTAAGTTTTTCCCCTTTAAATAAATAACCATTCTATTAATCATAATTTCAAACTGGTGTGGGATTGTTTGTGACTTACGCCTTCACTTATGGTAAGCTGTTATTTATGGTTAAGTTACATTAGTATAGTTTTTGTATACTGATACAATTTCAAATTATATTTGTTATTTCTGTTTCCAATATTTGTACACCTATGCAAAGTTATTCTGTCAGATTGTACATATGCATGTTTAGGACATTTTTATATTGATACAACTGTTAGGATATATTTATCATATTGCATTATATAGTCCTACCTCTGATCAAGATACTTATACATTGTTTACATTTTGAGGTCATTGTCCTCATTTGTTGCACATTTGTTTACAGATTATTTAATATTCTGATATGAAGTCTTAGTCTTTAAGTTATACAGGTATTAAATATTATAGGTCAATAGTTGTTCATGTTTGTTTTATATATATATAGTCATATTAATTAGGTTCTTTAGATACATAGAGATTGTATTCTGCACAGATAGGTAATCTTCAACTACTTCAAGGATCTGTAGAACATGGTATTTAAATAACAGGGTTCTGTTGACATAAAACATGATTGCTCCTGACAGCACCAATCTATTTCCGAGAGAATGTTGAGCACCAAAAACACTCCACTTGGAGTTTGTTTTCTTCTTGGCACAATTGGCCTTTGGGCAAGGGACTGCCCATGCCACAACCACTGACAAAGTACATGGTATCCAGACCGGATAAGCAGGACACAAGGAAAAGGACTGTCAAACCTTGCCAAGACAGGGGAAGACAGTTCTAAAAAATCCCCTACCTCTGAAAATGGTCTGTCAGTTATGCTAGACCTTAGCCAAAGTTGGTTGCTTCAACATTGCAAATGAAACTTTGGGTGATTACTTAGGTAGCCAATTGTCTCCATCATATACTGCTCGCTTTAGAAGCTACTTGATTTCACTTCCTGCCTACTCAAGTAATATTATCTCCCTTCTCAGGCCTTCCATGGGGTTAAAGATTAGATAGTTGTAGTTACCATCCTCTTATGATTTATCCAAGCTTATTTCCAATGCAAGACTTAGACTCTTTAGAATAGAATGTCTATTAAAACATTTGTCATGTGTTCCTTACTTAATATTGTTTATGGTTGTAATTTTATACTTGATATCTGTTCCCATTGTATATAGTTTTGTATTGAGTTTGGATAGCTCTTGTTTAGACAAAAGGGGGAGGTGATGGGGAAGCTTTGTTAACAATTATCTTTAAGAGGTGGGACCAAGTTAAGGTGTGGCTTTCTGGGATGCAGAGAAAAACTGGGTGCATGGTCCAGGTGCTCTTTCTCTGTGGTTCCCTCACGGCACAGCTGAGCTTGGACTTCTCATTCCTGTTTTGTGACTTTTCCCCTTATAACAAATAAAAATGTAATTGTTTTATCTTTTAGCTAGCCTGGTTATTTCCTGAATTGAGCTAACTTCTACAAGAACCCTATACTGTGGCACCCCAGAGCAGAGGCTCTGGCCAGATGAACCGATAGGTTAACAGTCAGTTAGCAGGACAGTGGTGACACACACCTTTAATCCCAGCACTTGGGAGGCAGAGGCAGGCAGATCTCTGAGTTAGAGGCCAGTCTGGTCTACAGACAGTTCTAGGGCAGCCAGCACTATGCACAGAAACCCTGTCTCAAAAAACAAAAGAACAGTCAGTGGGTCACAATGTGTGCAAAGGTGTTGATGAATGACTATGAGGACATGGTTGCCTGAAGGGGCGACTGGGGAGATTTATTGTAGATATGAGGGAGAATTCAGTCAAAGGCATCTAGAAGGGTCCAGACTGAACCAGGTCTGTGGGGAGGGCAGAGAGTGAGGAAGAGGAGGAAGAGAGAGGAGAGAGGGGGCAAGCAGACCAAGAGAGGAGCCAAGGACCAAGAGAACCGAGAGAGGACCAAGAGGGCAAAGAGGCCAACAGCGAGCCAGCCAGTGGCCAAGAGGGTGAATGGCTGAAGAGGTAGGTTTGTATAAAAGAGGCCGTGGGAAGGAAAGCAGGGCCCAGGCCCTGGCTGGGCTGGAGAGCTTAGGATAAAGGCAGAGTGAGAAGTGCTGGGAGACTTGAGACCCCAGTTGACAGGAAGGCTTGTGCATGGGGAAGCCACTGTGCTGTGGACCCTCCTGAGGACCTGGGGCATGGTTGTGGAAATAAGACCAATCCGGATCATGGCAGGAGATTGAAGGCCACCAGGTCTCCAGCTTTGGACAATGCCTTCATCGCCTGTTAACTCCCCTATAAGTGAAGCATCATATTACTGAGTGATGTGGAAGTGTCATATATCAATCTGTTGATTTCATTGGTTGAGTAATAAACAAACTGCTTGGGCTCATAGCTTAGAACATAGGTGGGTGGAGTAAACAGAGCAGAATGCCGGGAGGAAGAGGAAGTGAGGTAAGATGCCTCAGAGAGAGACGACATGCTCCCATCTCCAGGGCGGACGGGAGAGCTCTGCTGTCTGGCGCACGCTATGAAGCTCTGACCCAGGATGGACGTAGGCTAGAATCTTCCCGGTAAGCACACCTAGGGGCGCTACACATATGATTAGAAATGGGCTAAATTAATATGTGAGAATTAGCCTAGAAGAGGCTAGATAGAAATGGGCCAAGCAGTATTTAAAGGAATATAGTGTCCGTGTAATTATTTCAGGTAAAGCTAGCCTTGCGGGCAGCGGGGTGCTGGGGATGCAGCCCCGCCACTCCTATTACAACAACTGAGGGCCACGGTTGTGGGGCTCTGTGCCCACTGGTGTTCGGTGCTTGTGGGTTGGAGTGGTCAGGGGAAGCTCCTGAGACTGTGAGCCATTTACAGATTAGGGAGTGAGGTAGGACTTGTTGGACTTTCTCTGGACCCCCACTTGGTGACACAGAGACTTATTATTAATTAAGAAAGCTTGGCCTTTAGCTTAGGCTGCTCCCAGCTAGCTCTTATAACTTAAATTAACCTGTTCCCATTTATTACATTTTGCCATGTGGTTCTTTACCTCTCCTCCATTCTGTATGTCTGACTCCCTCCATGTCTCGCTGGCATCTCTAGCTGCACCTGGATTCATCCCGAGTTCCTCTCTCTGCCTGGAAGTCCCACCTACTCTGTCCTGCCTAGCTATTGGCCATTCAGCTCTTACTAAAGCAATCAGAAGGCTCCTTGGCAAAAACACATCTTTACAATGTACAAGAAGATTATCCCACCACAAGGGAGTGTGGAGTTTATCACCATAGATATTGTAATAGAGTAAGTAAAATACTTTGGATCTCCAGCGGCAGCAGCGGCAGAAATGCTGCAGGCCTCTGAGCATTGACAGTGGGGGAAGGTAGTGGACAGGGGGTCCCAAGAACAGCCAGTCCCAGGCAGGGGTGGCACAGTTCCCTGAGTGGCTTCAACAGACCCCGAGTCCCAAGTAGGGAGCCATGTGGTAGGTGAGAGACCTCAATGGGACAGCCAGTCCTACAAGGGATGGTGCATTTTCCTGAGTGGCTGCAGCAAGCCATGAGGAGAGACAGGTCCTGGGCAGGTAGCCATGCAGCAAGTGAGAGACAGACACATGGATAGGCACGCCATGCAGAGCGAGGTTGGATATTTATTTAGTGGGTTATGGAAGGGAAGGGGAGAGGGGGTGAGGAGACAAGGGGAAAGGGAAAAGTGGGGAGAATGGAGAGAGGCAGAAGTTGCCTTTGGGGGAAAAGACAGAAAAGAGAGGGAACGCAGACTGGAAGCTGAAGATCAGGACAGGGAGGGAGTGGGTGTGGCTTGTCTCTTAAAGGGACGCTACAGATCATTATAGGTATTTCCCTCCCCAGCCCATTCCTGTACTTCAGGAGGCAGTCAATAAATTGATTCAGAAGGAATAGGTGATGGGGCATGAAGCTGGGGCCAAGTCTCTGTCAGGCAGCTGGGAGAAAGGAGGGCCTTCCAGACTGGAATGAAGCATGCCCAGCTTGTGAGGGCTGGGCTTCCCTGCTGTTTGCTGACAACTTGCCTGCAGCAAAGCATTTATAGGCTGGACTCCTTTTCCAAGTGCTGACTGCGGTCAGCCCACAGCCTTTCAGCCCATCTGGCAGAGGGACTCTTGGCCTCATCAACATGGCTTTATCTGTGTCAGGACACAGAGTCCAGAGTCAGGTCCCTAGCACACACTGCAGGGGCAGGGATGGGGGTGGGGGTGGGGGTGGGGGTGGAGGGCAGCCTGAAGTCACAGGACTAAAGCAGAGCTGGTGAAATTTCAGCCTCAGCAGCAGGGAACTGAGGTGTGGATGGCAGGAATACAGACATTTTGTTCAGGAAAATTGGGTGGATTCAGAATGAAAACAAGAGGGCTTGCTCGTCTCGTCGATTACTCACGCAGGCTCAGGCTTTTCAGTGGTAACACAGAAAAAGCCAGCCTACAAGCACAGCAGGTGTGGTGAGGGTAACCCCAGCATTCAGGGGGCAGAGGCAGGAAGATTGCCAGAAGCTGGAAGCCAACCTCTGTACACAGCAGATTAGACCTGTCAGGGCTCCATTTAAAGACCCAGCCTCAGAACAAAGCAAGCATCCATACATTTTCTAATGAAGGTGACAAACTCTTGGTGGGACCCAAGAGGTGCCACAAATAGTCTCTCCCCGGGGAAATGAAGAGTGACCTTGGAGAGCCAACAGCCTTGGGGCTTTCCTTGCAACCCAGACAGCTCCTCCCTGGTTCTTCCCGCTTTATTCCTGCAGACTCTGGTGCAGCCTGGTTTCAGCTCACCACTAGGGAAATAACACGCGGGGATAGGTGGATGGCTGCTTCTTGGTTCTGGCTGCAGTCTCTCCCCCTCCCCCCAAACAAAGCTCTTGGGATTTACTCCAAGTCTCCCAGAGCAGGCAGAGTTTAGGACTAGAAGACCTACTAGTTGACAGCCTCCTCTCCGGGCTGACCAACATTCAAGGGCCATAGAGGATTCTTCAGTGTTATTTCTGCCCTCGTGGACAATGGGCAATGGGTTGTTAATTTTGGGGTTTCCCAATTTCTTATCACTCAACCAGTGCCAGGAACTACATTAGACATACTGGCAAATAGAGAAAATGCTCACGACAGAATTGCTGGTGTTAAGAAACCCATAGAGGTATTGAGATTAACATATTAAAACCCATTAAATACATTAAACAGACCATAGAGGGTAGCAATCTGTTTGCAGTACTGAGTGGTTCAGAGTTCAAAAACACAGAAAACCACCCAAACTCTTTTACTCTTTCTTTTTCTCCTCTCTCTCTCTCTCTCTCTCTCTCTCTCTCTCTCTCTCTCTCTATATATATATATATATATATATATATATATATATATATATATATATATATATATATAAAACTTCCTCCATGTGAAACTGAAGGAAAGAACAGAAAATCCTGATTTTTCCTATTATAGTAGTTAACACTTCCAAAACAGCCAGTGTTTCCCAGCGCAGTTCCTTCCTTTAATAATAAAATTATATGTATAGGGATGTTTAAATGGGACCTATATCTGTCAAGTACAACTCTCTGCTTCTAAAATGTCTGTAGCCACAGTGTCCCAGCGTCCATAGCCTTGCAACCGCTCCCCCAAATCTCAACCTGCCTGATCTCCCGCCCACACTGTAGCTACTTCCCCAGCCTTTCTCCAGGAGGCGGTGGGGGAGGGGCAAACGGACAGACCGGGCGGGTCGCGGAGGTACTGACTGGGGTAGGGGTGGGGACGGACACACTTTGAGATACCTTGACACCACGACACGGACAGACAGTGGAGGAAAACTTGGTGGGATTCTTGCATAAGATAGCAGCAGGCTACAGCTGAAATAAACCATTAGCCGTAAATCAGGAACTTGATAGTGTGGCAGCAGGCAGTGAGGCCCCTGTCCTTGCCTCCAGAAAACTCAGTGGTTCTGGCAACCCAGACTGAGGGCAGATCTCACTGCCCTGGGGCTGATAGGGTGATGGACTTGCTCAGCTTTAGGACTGCAAGTCCACACCTCAGGGATACTCTCCCATACCTACACACCTACAGGTTAACGAGGAAGCCTTGGTCATTCAGCGGGGGTTGGGGGGTGGGCGGTGGAGGAGCTCTGGGTGGGAATATCTTCCTTCCTCTTCTCATTCTTGGCCCTCACTCGCCACCGAGCAGGGCTTTGTAACATTCTAATACCTACTATGAAACAATGAACATGAACCCAAGAGCAGCGATCACCTTTGTATCCTCTCTCTACCCGCTGCTTTTCATAACCTTTTGGAAGTTTTAAAAACTGATCAAGCAGCCGGGCGATGGTGGCGCACGCCTTTAATCCCAGCACTCGGGAGGCAGAGGCAGGCAGATCTCTGTGAGTTCGAGACCAGCCTG
>NW_004949107.1:8579448-8592319 GCF_000317375.1 Microtus ochrogaster | reverse complement strand
AAAAAAAAAAAAAAAAAAAAAAAAAACTGATCAAGCACCTTTGTGCCACCTATGGTAATGAGGTCTGACGGGCTTTCCACGAGTGTTTTCCCTGTGCAGCAGATGGAGCGCCACTCCCTAGGGGTGAGGATATCACAGGGAAGCAGTGAGAAGGGGTGTGAGAAGGGGGAGTCCTGGGGGAGTCCTGGGGGAGTCTTGGGGGAGTCCTGGGGGAGTCCCCCATAGCCACACCAAGGCTGCTCGCAGGTGATTGGCAGGGGTAGAAACCTACGGGTCCTAAACAGATCTTTTAGAGGAGTAGGTTTCTGTCCGAAGGGTCTCCTCAGCCTGCCTCCAAGGGGCAGCAAGGCAGGGGAGGGACAGCCAAGGGCAGAGATCCTCTACAGAGGGCCTAAGGACCGCAGGAGTCCCCTGTCTGGTTTCCAATCTCTGGGCCTGGCTTCAACAGTGCTTGGGCCTGTTTTTAGACTGCAGCTCCCCTAGGTTTCCCAATTGTCACCTCGTAAGAGAAATTAACAGTTTTGCCAGGCCCCATATAAACAGGAAGGCAAGCTGTTAACGGGAGCCTCCTGCCCTGCTGCCAAGCCCAAGCCCCGTTTCCTCCCCTCCCCAGCCTGTCAATTGTGAGAAGGAGAAAACCAGGAGCTGTGAGAGACGCTTTCTCTGGGCGCTGACTGGGCTCCCTTTGCAGTCACTTGAATGCAAGTGTGTGTGTGTGTGTGTGTGTGTGTGTGTGTGTGTGTGTGTGTGTGTGTGTGTGGTGGGGGCGAGGGTGCCGACAGCTGGGTCTGCAGCTGGCTGGCTTCATCTATTTTTTTTTTTGGTTGGGGGAATGGCTTCTTATTAAACCAGGAACAAAGCAACACTACAGTCGTGGCTGTGCACACCAACGCTGTCGAGCTGCAGAGGACAATTAATTGTTGTGTTGCGGGATGCGCGCCTGGGGTCAGGAAGGCAGTTGGAAATGTAAGGATGCAGGAAATGTCAAACAAGTCATGTGTGCTCATTAGAAGTCTGCTCCCCACAGGTTCCCAAGACCTCCATGGTGACAGAGGTCTGGTCACCTCCTGCAGGGTCAACAGCCATCCCGACTGGGGTGGTCGGCATGCTGATGAACCGCAGATGGGTCTGCACTGCCGATAAGGCAGGGAGCCCCTCAGCTTTGGGGTAGCAGATACATCCATTTACTAGAAGCTATTGTGTAAAAGATGCCCATTTTCTCAAAGGTTGCGGTAGGAAAAGGGGCTGCCTCTCCAAAGGTTAGCTGTGGTCTCTGTATAGGCATCACACAGGCCAGAGACTGGTTTGTTGTTTTCTTATTTTTGTTTTAGATTAACTTATGTTATTTTACGTGTGTGTTTTGCTTACACGTATGAGGGTTTTGCATGCACTACATGGGAGTGTGGTGTCAGTGGGGGTGAGAAGACATTATTAGCACATGCCCTGGAGCTGGAGTTAAAGATGGTTGTCGGGGTTGGAAACCAAAGCCAGGTCCTCTGCAAGAGCAACAGGTGTTCTTACCTCCTGAGCTGTCTCTCCAGCCCCATACTTTAAGAAGAAAAAGTATATATATATACAAAATGGAAAAACAAAAATGCTGCAGATCCCCAAGCAGTGGTAGTGGGCCATATGGCGGCAGGCAGCTGTCCCTGAGAGCAGCCAGTCCCAGGCAGGGACAGCTGCAGGTCCCCCAGCAGCGGCTGGTTCCGGGCAGGGAGACATGCAGCAGCAGGCAAGAGACAGAGAGACAGAGACATAGATAGGCATGCCATGCTGAGTGAGGGTGGATATTTATTCAGTGGGTTATGGGGGGGAGGGAGAAGGGGAGAAGAACACAGAAAGAGAGAGAGAGACAGAGAGAGACAGAGAGAGAGAGAGAGAGAGAGAGAGAGAGAGAGAGAGAGAGAGAAGGGAGAGACAGAAAGGGGGAAGGGGAGAAGCGGGGAGAGGCAAAAGCTTCCTTTATGAGAGGAAGATGGAAAAGAGAGGGAACTCAGGCAGGAAGCTGAAGATCAGCCTGTCTCAGCTGACAGGGGAGGGAGTGGGCGTGGCTTGTCTCTTAAAGAGACAGAACAGATCATTACATTCTCATCTCTTTTTTTTATAATAACAGATCATTAGAATATATATGTGCATACACATTGATGCATGAATGTGTGTGTGTGTGTGTAAGTTCAAGCACAACCTTCGCTGTTATGCTCAGGAACACCATCCACTTCCTGTGAGACTTGAGCTCACCAGTTAGCCTTAGGGTTCCTCCAATTTGTGCCTCTTCTGCAATGGGATCAAGGTCAGGACCTCCAAGGCTCCACCAGTAGTTACCTCTCCAGCCTCAAGCTCTATTTTTGTGACTGGAATCTAAATCTTTCCCCTACACCATGAAAAGTTATTGTTATGCCCAGATCACGGAGTCCCCCCAAAACCAACGAGGAGACCGAGTCCTGTATGTAAAAGCAAAGAGTCTTTATTCTTACACAAGTTTACAAACTTGGTCTCTCTGTGTGTCCAACATATTGGAGTGATCTGAGAGCCTCGAGCTCAGTTAGAGTTGGGTTTTATAGTAGCAAAGGTGGGGGGGGGGATTTCTAAAGTTCAGGACTCCTGATTGGCTGACGTTTGTCTAGGGGTGTCCTGGTGAATATGTGCTGGCAGGTGATCCTATCTACAGTGGTTGGAAAGTTAGGAATTTCCTTTGGATGGTCTGTTCCTGGGTGGTGCCTGGGTAGTCTCAGTTTGTGGACTTTCTTGAAACCAGGTATTGACCCTGGGTAAACTACTGAGACTCAGGTCTCTATTGAGCTTCTTGTGGCTGGGTTCTACAGTTATAATAGGTAGGGTCAGAGGTCCCCCAGTCCCTTTCCTGTTCCTGGGGTTAAACAAGACTGTAAGTGTAATCTGTCCTGTCCCTTTAAGAGACAAGCCCCACCCACTCCTACAGTGGATGTGTGTGCATGCACCCCACTCCCTCCCCTGTCTGCTGAGGCAGGCAGATCTTCCTGCTTGCAGCCTGAGTCTCTTCCTCTTTTCCTTCTCCCTCTCGAAGAGGCAGCTTCTGTCTCTCCCTTCTCTGTCTCTGTCTCTCTCTGCCTCTCTGCTCTTCTCCCCTTCTTCATTTCCCCTCCATAACCCACTAAATAAATATCCAACCTCACTCTGCATAGCATGCCTATCTGTCTGTCTCTCGCCCGCAGTGTGGCTCCCTGCCTGGGACCAGTTGCCTTTGGAGACCTGAGGTATGGTCCTATAGCATGCCCGTCTGTCTGCCTCTCCTGAGACTGGCTGTTCCATCGAGGTCTCTCACCCACCATGCGGCTCCCTGCCTGGGACTTGTGGCCCATTGCAACCACTCAGGGAACTGTGCTGTCCCTGCTGGGGACTGGCTGCTCTCGGGACCCGCTGACCACTGCTGCCACTTGGGTGTAGAGAGACCCCGCCTTTTGGGGCGGGACAGCCTCGGGCGAATGTTTTTACTAATGAATTGGAACGCGAGACTGGAGCCCTTCCTGTTTCCGGTTTACTGTGGATCGCTGAACTCCGGGTGTGTGAGTGTGCTTTTATATTAAAATTGTCTTCTTGTACCCACTGGCCTGGATTAATTAAATTCGCCTTCATTTTGGCCCCCACCGGGTGTGTGAGTGTGCTTTTATATTAAAATTGTCTTCTTGTACCCACTGGCCTGGATTAATTAAATTCGCCTTCACTTGGGGACCTGCAGCGTTTCTGCCGCTGCAGCCACTTGGGGATTCACAGCATTTTTACTTAATCCATTACAGTAGGGTCTTCTGGGATACAGACCCAGATCACCTTGCATTTAAGCAGGAGAAGCTAAATACATCTTATCAGTGGTTCTCAACCTTCCTAATGTCACTACCTTCTAATACAGCACCCCATGTTATGGTGGTCCCCAATCATAAAATTATTTTTGTGCTACTTCATAACTGTAAATTTGTTAGTTATGGATTGCAATGTAAATATCTGCTAAGCAGGATATCTGATATGTGACCCCATGAAAAGGTCGTTCAGTTCCCAAAGGGATCACAGTCCCCAGGCCTATATATTTAAAGAGGTAACATGGAGAACCAGTAGGGTATCTGAAGGGACCTGGAGTAGGTATGAGATGTTTAAGACCTGGTTAGGATTTTTGTTGTTGTTGTTGTTAACTTAACACAAGCTGGAGTCATCTGGGAAGAAGCAGCCTCAATTGGGACTATAGCTCTATCAGATTGGGTGTTTTCTTGGTTAATGATTGATGTCCACTGGGGCGATGGTCCATGGCCTCTCTGGGTCTCCACACAGTGACATCCCTGCCAGACTTCTGGCCTCAGCAGCTTTTCTTCACCAGGGAGGGAGATTCCACAATCTTGTATCCTGGACTCTAAAGAATCTCAGGGGTGAAGTTTCTAAGTGCTGCTGTTTGCTAGGGATAGAATATGGCCCCTTTGTTCAATTACATTTGCACCAATTTTCTGTAGCTGATGGTTTCCTTCATTGCTTTAAGCTTTTCTTTAACTTCTTTCCACCAATTGGAAGCTTAGCTGGGTGGAGTTTTGCCCTGAGGTCCCTTTATTTCATTTAGCATCAGGCTTTTCGTTGAACTTTTTTTTTTTTATCTCTTTGGGCATTGGAATTAGCCCCATTATGCTTGCTGGTGCCCCCTTTCTCCTCAAACTGTGTATTTTGTATTTTCCTTGCTCAGCTTGCTCCTTTTCATTATAGATCTATGTAAGAGTGATTATTAATGATTACATGACACAGTCAACACTAGGCTGTCTTGAAATCACCTCTGCCAATGCCATTAATCCCCAACTCTTCAACTTAACTGTATGCATATTTTTTGGACAAGGGCATAAATCAGCCACATTCTTTGATAAAATATCACTAGAGTGGTTTCTAAGCCACATACTAGTATTTTTCTCCTCGGAACCTCTTGAACTGGTGTGGAGGTCTAAAAATGTTAGCCTATTTCCACCTTGACCAAAGGTCAGAGAGTTGGAACTCACCTCTATTCCTTCAAGGTTACTGCCTTGAAGGAAAAGGTCCCACCTAGATTTAGAGCAGAGAGTTCTGCTCTCTCAAGGTTATTGTCAACAGGTGTGGCTAATAGCCAGACCTTGTATTTCAGGAATAGAGAAGTAGATATGTTTCTACCTCAAACAAAAGTCTAAGGATCCAACTAAGTTCCTGCTCCCTTAAGGAGATAACAATGGATTCCACCCAGGGAGCGATTTGCCTACAGAACATTTTGGTCTAGGGTTTGAACATTATTTATCTTGCTCTAGCAACAAATTTTTTACCTAAGAATGTAGCCTGCAAACTTAAATTTGTGTATTCATTTCCTTGTATCATGTTACTGCAGTTTTCTTTTTTAAAAATCTCACTCCTACCTTTTAGGGTAAGGGGTATTTTAAACAACTGGAAATTAAATGTGGGCGAATTTCAGTATTCACTGGAACTCCTTCCTGATAATATCCCATGTTTCTGTTTTATTATTTTCACTTGTGTGTCTTCATCCACTTTACTAGTTTTCTGATCCCCATGACCCTACCCTGATAAGTGGTATTTTTATGGAAGCTGGTCTCTGACAAGCTGGACCACAATAATCTACATTGCTCTCGGCAACAGTGTTTTCCATGCTCCTACTAGGATGGCCCATTAATCACTGCTTAAAGTGTTCAACTGCTTTCCTAATCCAAAACCTCAAAGTCCACATTCTGTCCACAGGCAGCATGGTCAGTCTACCACAGCAACATCCCACTCCTGGGTACCAACAGGCAGTTTGGTCAGCCTGTCACAGCAACACCCCACTCCTGGTACCAACAGGATCCAAACAAGGGAACTGAGAAAGTGTTAGAGAATAGTTATACATTTTTACAAATGTTAAAAACTGTTATTCCTCCAGATGCTCAAACTATTTGCCGTAAAAATGGAGGGCCTTGAGGAGCCTTTAGATTTATTCATGTTAAACAAAAATGTTTCTTTTCCCATCATAGGTCCTCCCTGGAAGGTGTAACTCAGGTAAAGGACTGTTTGTCTGAAAGTGTGGTAATTTATTCAGGCATTTCCAGTGAGTAGGAGCAAGGTGCAGAGCAAGAGAAGGAAGTCAACACAAACTCTTTAATGGAGCCGTTTCTGAGCAATTGGAGTTCAGCCCACCTAGGACCTTTTGAAAAGTTAAAAAAAAAATCTCTGGATCATCCTGATAAGCAGCCAGAAGAGGCACTCAGCCATCAGCTCCCATCTTTCAGTGTCTGAGGGCTGTATCACAGGCATTAGCTCTCCTGAAGGTCAGAATTGTTCACACAGAGTCTTGAGTGGGTACCCATTTCTAAAATGCCCTTATAGAAATAATAGTGAACACCAGACATGTCCTAATTGTTTGGTCAAAAGTGAGACCCCAGCCCTCTAACACCCCTATCCAAAGAGTCTGGAATGTGATATTGAGCTGGAAGTGTCACCCCAGCCCCTGGCCTGGGAATTGTCCTGGTCTGGTCTCCTACGCCCAGGCTGCCAAGCACTGACCCCTCCTTGGGGAGGGTCAGGACCACTCCCACAGGGTATTTGGGCTCACGTTGGAAAAAGGAATAAGTGGTCTCTCCAGGGCTTACGTGGGCTCCTCTCCCTGCCACGCTGTTTTGGTCCACCCGAGAGTGCTGCGTTATTAAATGCGGGCATTTTAATTTGGTCTAATCTGGTCTAATTGGAGTTATTTGCGTTGGCAGAGCGGCTTTTCTTAAGATTGAACCAAACACTGATTTTTGAGGCAAAAGTCTGTTGAGGTAAAGAGTCTACTTCATTCCTGGTCTCTTACCTCGAGGGCTCTCCTGATGACAGCCACCCCACTTGCCCAGTGCAGCAATCGGGCTCATGTGAAGAGAGCACCTACAGCCCCACCGAGCCCCTTCTTTCAGTCCTCCCTTGTCTCGTTGCATAGGTCCAGTAGTCCCACCAACCCCCCATTAAACCTCTTATTCCTCCTGGGAAGACGTCTACTTACAGTTACAAGGCAAAAATGAGATTAGACTATTGGCATGGTTGTTTTTGGGGCTCCAGATAAACGACTCTAGTGGTAACATTTCAGGTGATCAGATTCCAAGAGGAGAGATGGGTAGTCAGATCTAGGAGGGGCTCAGAAAGTGATGAGCTCCTACCCCGAGGAACAAACTAGATTTCTGTTTCCTCCTAAATCCATCCCAGGTCACGTGGCAGGATGGGAACTCTTCTTGTCTTAGGCAGTGGGGCCTGTTATTTCCCATCCTCTGGAGAGAGCAGCATGTACTGCTTCCTGGCTTCCTGTAGAGAAGGGGCAGGAAGAAGGAAATCCAGAGAACATGACTCTGGCAGCCGCCCCTGGGGTCCCAGCCAAGACCTTCGGAGCACACGGCACAGCCTGTGCATTGGCAGTGAGGTGGATATGAGCCTTCCTTACCCCTCAGCTGAGACTCGACCAGGCTGAAGGGGAGGAGTGCTTGCACTTTCCCCCTTGGCACAAGCATCTTGTTTGCCTTTTGCACTGTCCGGGGCAAGCGAGAGCCAGGGCTGGGTCGATGCAGGAGAGGTTGGATTCATGTGTTTCCTGTACCTCTGGCAGGGAAGACAGAAATGGTTTGGGTTGTTTTGGGGATTGTTTTCATTGACTTATTGTTATTATTATTTTTAAACTTTTATTGAGTTTGTTCTTTGGCAATTTCATACCCATATAACATGCATTCTGATTATTATAACCCTCCCATCCTGCGTTCTTTATTAAGGTTGCTGTGTCAGCTCTGGTTTTATCCTGCTTTATACTTATCTTGAAACAGTTTCCAAAGGGACATTTTGTTCTAAAGGAAGCCCACATTCTGTGGGGGAATTTAGGAAAAGCAGAATTCTGTTTCATCAGTTTGGGACTAAAGAGAAAAAGAACCATTCAAAGATCTCTTCCCCTCCCTCCCTCCCTCCCTCCCTCCCTCCCTCCCTCCCTCTGTGCGTGTGTGTGTGTGTGTGTGTGTGTGTGTGCGCGTGTGTGTGCATGTGTGTGTGTGTGTGTGTGTGTGTGAGAGAGAGAGAGAGAGAGAGAGCGCTAGATTTGACCTTCCACAGTCCTATTTCAGATGCAGGCCTGGCTGGGAACCTCTGTGAAGCTGCTGTAGTCGTGTCTAGTGCCTCCGGGAAGGCAGTTGGAAAGGCAGATAAAAGAGAAGAAGGTCACTTGTGAGCACCGAGGACAGACAGAAGCCAGTGGCTGTTTCCATTGTTTCTGTTGATGGAGTCAGGAACAGCTAATTAATTCCCCATGCCTTGGAACTAAACATCTATGGGGATGCTGGAGAGGCTGAGGGGGAGTCTGGGAAGGTGGAACTGTTGTGGGTTTCACCGTTGCCCTCCCCCCAAAAAGACGAGCCCTCAGATAAGCGCCGACACAATGGCTTCTGTTCCACACCCTTCTTCCAGGGCACACACAAGAATCCCCTTGGACAGAGTCAAACTAGAATATACAAGAAGTGAACCGCTGGGAAATTTAGTTGAGCTTAGCTAGCTTGGTCCTTTTTTTAAAAAAACTACCTGCCCTAACCAAAATTAATAGTAAATTATTGGCAAGCTATGAGGTACTGTGATTTGAGCGGTGTATACTAGAGGTGTTGGTGAATTATTGATTCTCTAATAGTCCTCATTTTACATGTGAGGGAAACCAAACAGGGCCACTGGAGTGAGCATGCTGGGGTAGGGGGTTTGGGGGGAAGCATGCAGCTTCAGTGCCCTTTTCCTATGGGGAACGCAGCATGTGCAGTGTGGGTTATCCAGCCTGCCTTAGTCAAAGCTGCAGATACCCAGCACGCTGTCTTAGTTAGGGTGAGGAGATGCCAGGACCACAAAACTCTCATAAGGAAAACACTTAGTTGGTGTGGCTCGCTTATAGTTTCCGACGTTCAGTCCATTATCATCATGGCGGGAGCATGGCAGCAAGCAGGCAGATATGGTGTTGGCTACATCTTGATCAGAAGGCAACAGGAGGTGGACTCAGACACTGAATGGTGTCATGAGCATAGGAGACCACAAAGCCCACCCCTACAGTGACACACTTCTTCCAACAGGGCCATAGCTACTCCAACAAAGCCACACCTCCTAATAGTGCCCCTTCCTATGAGTTTATGGGGCCTATTACATTCAAACTACAATGGCCAATCAGGACACACACCATCTTCTCAATCACAAGGACTGGTTCATAAATAGGCCACCATGTCTCTCAGAAATGGGGGCATCCAGAAACTTCTCAAACTTTGTGATTAGAGAAGCTGTGACCTTTGTCTCCTGGGAGTTGTGAAGCCTGCAACTTCTGGTCCTTTTCCTTAAAATTAATTAATTACTATTTTTACATACCAATCCCAGTTCCCCCTCCCCCCTCTCTTCCCACTTCCTCTGCTCCCCCACCTCATTTGCTCCTCAGAGAGGGTAAGGCCTCCCCTGGGAAGTCAACTAAGTCTGTCCCATCACTTCACTGAGACAGTACCAGTCCCAACCTCCCCACCCCACCCCACCCCATGCCTATGCTAAGCAAGGTATCTCTCCATAGAGAATGGGCTCCACAGAGTCAGGTCATGCATTGGAGTTGGCTCCTGGCCCCTCTGTCACTGACCCCACACACTGCCCAAGCCACACCATTGCCACCTGCATTCATGGGCCTAGTTTAGTCATATGCAGGTTCCCCGTTTGTCAGTCCAGAGTCGGTGATCTACTCGCTGATTGGATCAGCTGATTCTGCGGGTTTCACCACCACGGTCTTGACCTCTTTGTTCATATTTTGTTCCTCTCTCACTTTGTACTCTGGAAGTTTGGCCCAGTAGTGTGGATCTCTGCATCTGTTTCCATCTGTTTCTGGAAGAGGGTTCCGGCTTCTCTGGGGTTGTGGACTGTAGACTTATCCTTTGCTTTATGTCTGGTTTCCACTTGTGAGTGAGTACATACTATGTTTGTCTTTCTGGGTCTGGGTTACCTTACTCAGGATGGTTTTTACTAGTTCTATTCATTTGCCTGTAAATTTAAAGATGCATAGTGTTTTACCATTGAGTAGTATTATGTAAATATACCACATTTTGCTTATCCATTCTTCAGTTGAGGGGCATCTAGGTTGTTTCTAGGTTCTGGCTATTGCAAATAATGTTGAGCAAATGTCCTTGTGATTTGAATGTGTCCCCTTTGGGTATATGCCCAAAACTGGGATTGCTGGGTCTTGAGGTAGATTGATTCCTAATTTTCTGAGAAATTGCCATACTGATTTCCATAGCAGCTGTACAAGTTTGCACTCCCACCGGCAATAGAGGAGTATTCCCCTTATTCCACATCCTCTCTAACATAGGCTGTCATCAGTGTTTTTGATCTTAGCCATTCTGATTGGTATAAGATGGGATCTCAGAGTTGTTTTCATTTGCATTTGCATTTCCCTGATGACTAAGGATGTTGAACATCCTTAAGTGTCTTTTGGATATTTGAGATTTTTCTGTTGAGAATTCTCTGCTTGGATTTGTACCTCATTTTTTAATTGCATTATTTGGTAATTGGTGTCCAGTTTCTTGAGGTCTTTATATATTTTTTGAGATCAGTCCTCTGTCAGATGTAGGGTTGGTTGATTCCCATTCTGTAGGCAATCATTTTGTCTTGTTGACCATGATGTTTGCTTTACAGAAGCTTCTCAGTTACGGGAAGCTCTATTTACTAATTGTTGCTCTCAGTGTCTATGTTTCTGGTGTTATATTTAGGAAGTGATCTTTTGGGCCAATGCATTCAAGGGTACTTCCCTTTCTCTTCTATGAAGTTCAGTGTGGATGGATTTATGTCAAGGTCTTTGATCCATTTGGACTTGAGTTTTGTGCATGGCAATAGATATGAATTTATTTGCATTCTTCTATATGCTGACATCCAGTTACACCAGCACCATTTGTTGAAGATGGTTTCTTTTTTCTATTTTATACTTTTAGCTTCTTCGTCAAAACTCAGGTGTTCATAGGTGTATGGATCAATATCAGGGTCTTCGATTTGATTCTCTTGGACCACCTGTCTGTTTTAATGCCAACACTAACCTGTTTTCATCACTGTAGCTCTATAATAGAGCTTGAAGCCATGGATGGTGATGCCTCCAGATGTTCCTTTATTGTACAGGGTTGTTTTGGCTCTCCTGAGTTTTTTGTTTCTCTGTATGAAATTTAGTATGGTTCTTTTGAGGTCTGTGGAGAATTGTGCTGGGATTTTGATGGACATTGCACTGAATAAGTAGATTGCGTTTTTGTAAGATTGTCATTTTTACTATGTTAATCCCATCTATTCATGAGCATGGGAGATCTTCCATTTCTGATAGCTTCTTCAATTTTGTTCTTTAAAGATTTAAATTTCTTGTCATACAGTTTCACTGGTTTGGTTAGACTTATCCCAAGATATTTTATATTGTTTGTGGCTATTGGGAAGGGTGATGTTTCTCTGATTTCTTTCTTAGTCCGTTTATCATCTGTATATAGGAGGGCTACTGATATTTTTGTGTTAATCCTGTATCCTGCCACATTACTGAAGGTGTTTATCAGCTGTAGGAGTTTCCTGGTAGAGGTTTTATGGTCACTGATGTATACTATCATATTATTAGGAAAAAGCAAAAGTTTAACTTCTTCCCTTTTAATTTGTATCCTCTTGGTCTCCTTTTGTTGTCTTATTGCTCTAGCTAGAACTTTGAGTACTATATTGAATAGATATGGAGAGAGAACAGCCTTGTCTTGTTCATGGTTTTAGTGGAATCACTTTGAGCTTCTCTTCATTTAGCTTGATGTTGGCTGTTGGTTTGTTGTGTATTGCCTTTATTATGTTTAGAATATTCCTTGTATCCCTGATCTCTAAAGGAGTGTTGGGCTTTGTCGAAGGATTTTTCAGCATTTAATGAGATGATTGTGTGTTTTTCTTTCTTTCAGTTTGTTTATATGGTAGATTATATTGGCGGATTTTCATATGTTGAACTATTCCTGCAACTCTGGGATAAAGCCTACTTGATCATGGTGGGAACATACTGATCTGTTCTTGAATACAGTTTGTGTATGATAAAATACAAAATAATAGAAATGGATTAATTCAAGATGTAAGAGCTAGCTTAGGGTACGCTAGAGTCATTGGCCAAGCAGTTTTGCAATTAATATAGTTTCTGTGTGATTATTTTGGGTCTGGGAAGCCAGGGAATGAATGAGCAGCCTCTGACTACAGTTTTCTTTGTTTCTATTTTATTGATTTCAGCCCTCAATTTATTTTTGTTTGCGGTCTACTTCTTCTAGGTGAGTTTGCTTTGTTTTGTTCTAGAGCTTTCAGGTGTTCTGTTATTCTCTAGTGTGGGATTTTTCCAGCTTCTTTATGTAGGCATTTAGTGCTATAAACTTTCTTTTTAGCACAGTTTTCATTGTGTCCCATAGAGCACAGGCCAAAGAAAAATATAAGGGGACTGGGGCTGCAGTGATGAATAAGCCATAAGACGCTTCCAGCGACTTCTTCATCATGCTCCTTGTTGGAGCTTTGCCTCTGAGAACCACAGAATCTTGTGTGGTTTGATTTGACCAGACAGCGAAAAAAGATTATGACCCCAAAGCAGGAAGCTCTGTGAAGCAGTTTTGCAGGGGAAGAAGGTAGAAAATCATGAAGTCCCCATCATCAGCGCCCTATATCTGCAACGTTAGGCGGTCCCTGGGGTAACAGAAATTACAGTTCAGCAAGGCTGTTGAAATAAGAGCGGTGGGGCTGGTCCCCAGCACCCGGCCGCCCACATGGCTAGTTTAGCTTATGCCCTGAAATAATTACACGGAAACTGTATTCTTTTAAACACTGCCTGACCCATTAGTTTCAGCCTCTTATTGGCTAGCTCTTACATATT
>NW_004949107.1:8571417-8576677 GCF_000317375.1 Microtus ochrogaster | reverse complement strand
CAGCATCCTGTTCTGTTTTCTCCGCCTACCTAAGGGTTGGCCTATGAAATGGGCCTAGGCAGTTTCTTTATTAATAAGAAATCATTCCCACATCACAAGGCAAACCATAACATCTGCCCTTTCTTCTTTCTTCTGTTAGCCCGAGGCTTCTGATGTAACTCTCTACCGGCTGACTCTGTGTTATGGCCATAAAGTCATACTGATCCAAACAATGTGACAGACAGACGTCCACAGAGGATTTCAGGACTGGTGAGCACCGAGTCAGAGACATGAAAAAATATCAAATGTTAAGCGGACATTGGAAAGTGCAGAGTTCTGTAAGCTAAGTGGTCTAGTGGACACAAACAGAATGAAGGGTTAACTTGTCTTTATATGTACTGCTCTTTGAGAGGACCAGAGTTCAATTGCCAGTACCCACATCAGGTCACCCACAGCTTCTTGTAACTCCACGTCCACAGAATCTGATGCCCCTTCTGGTCTCTTCAGATACCTATATTCTTATGCATACACCCACAGAAAGACACATAACTTAAAAAATTATGTTTATATATATGTAAATGTATACATATATATTTATATATGGTTTATTAGTGTGGCTTACAGACTGTGGTCCAGATGCTGTCTTCCAAAGAAAACTCCAAGAATCCAGTAGCTGTTCAGTCTATAAGGCTGGGTGCCTCAGGTGGTCTTCAATATACGTCAGGATCCCAAAGAAGTCGGCTCTAATGCCGGTGAAGAGATGTCTCAGCAGCGGACAAAATGATCAGAGAGAGTAGGGGCTAGCAGGAAAAAGCCAAAGCTTCTCTCTTCTGTGCCATTTACATCTGCTGCCAGATTTCAGGTGGGTCTTCCATCCCAAATGATCCAATTAACTAAAAGTCTCTTACAGGTGTGCTTGGGTTTTTAGTTAATTCCAGATGTCATTGAGTTGACCACCAGGAATAGCCATCGCACCCCCTGAGTTCAATCTCCAGGTGGGAGGAAGACCGTCTTAGTGTTTTATTGCTGTGAAGAGACATCATGACCACAGCAATTCTTATAAAAGACAGCATTTCATTGGGGTTGGTTTATAGTTTTGGAGGCTTAGTCCATTATCATCATGGCAGGGAGCGTGGCTGCACGCAGGCCGACCTGGAGCTGAGAGTTTCACATCCTGATCCTCTGATTGAGAGAGAGAGAGATTCTGGGTCACCTCTAGGGAGTGACACTTCCTCCAACAAGGCCACACCCCCTTCTCTTGTTATTCTGGGTGTACAAAGTGTGGAAAAATTCCCTAAAAGTTATTGGCCGGGGAGTCCCCAGAGGCCCCTCAACAACACAGGCCATTGCTCTTGGTTGCCCACCTGAAGGAGCTGGTAAGGTCCTTGTTGCTGAAGGCAGAGCATAGGTCATAGAGAGATCAGGGACTTGATCTGGAAGTGCCCTTCCTGCTGGCTAGTTCTCGTCCTCCTGGAAGGCGCTGCAGGTTTCTGGGCGGGGTGGGGGGTGGGAATAAACGGCATCCGTGGAACTCTGCAGCCTTTTCTGAACACTGATCTGCCAGGCAAGCTGGTGCAGTAGTAGCATGGAAGCTATGGCGTAGCTAACCACTTTTGGACTGAACACGAGCCCTGATCTACAGGAGAAGACTCAGTGTGGTACTGTAAGCCCATGGCTCCTGGGGTGAGAGACACTGGGGGAACCTAATATTTCTGGTCTTTCTAAACAAATGAACACATTGTCACCTGCCTTCTAAATTTATATTTGCCCTCAACCTTGACCAGAGAAGCTCCTCTCTGTATTGGCGAGCAGTTAATGCAGAGACTCATAACTGGCTAAAGCGCAGAGAATAAGTATTTGTTGGGTGCTCGTCCCTAAACAGGACATCTGCATCAATGCCCTGCCCTGTGTCTCAGAGAACGTTGCAGAAGAGGGTGAAAATGTCAGAGCGGGAGGGTGGGAAAGTGCCGTGGGACACTGTCTCTGGACACGTGATGGCTGTCCTTAGCTGTCAGCTTGACTAGTTTGGTTGGACGACAACCTGGAAATGGAGGGCACACCCGTGAGGGGCTTTTGCTTAATTTCAAGAGGAAGATCCATTTCTAATCTGGATCTTTGAGATAGGAAGACACGCACCTTTAATCTGGGCCACGCCTTCTTCTGGAAAGCCTCGGTGAGGAAGTGGAAGATGGAAGCTTGTGACTGTCGCCCGTTTGCTCTCACCTTGCTAACAAGGCCATTCTTTCACTGCCGTCAGAGCCTACTTCCTCAAGGTTCCAGCATCTACCGAAGACCTTGTGGTCTGAGCAACCACTGGATTCTTGGGCTTTCCATTCATAGTCAAGTATTGCTGGATCAGCTGGACCACAGCCTGTTAGTCAACAATCCCATATATATATTCTATAGATTCTTTTACTCTAGCGAGCCCTAATACAAGACATGATTTGGTGGTGTGTTCATGAACTAACTGTAGCTATGATTATCTACATAAGACCAAATCAGCAAGATCAGTCAGCATCTTTTTGTTGTTGGTTTTGTTTTGTTTTATTTCTTTGGGACAGGGTTTCTCTATGTAGCCAGGGCAGTCCTCACTCTGTAGACCAGGATGACCTCAAACTCAGAGATCTGACTCCCAAGTACTGGGATTAAAGCCGTGTGCTGCCACCACTCTCCCAGGTCAGTCAATCAATCTAAGAGGTCGCATTAATTGGACTCAGTGAATTATTTACCCCAAAAGGAGAGAACATGAAGTAGAGTCGAGAATGTGCTGGGGGTTCCTGGGAGGAATGAAAGGAGGTAGTTAGGGTACATATGGTACATATGAGGAATGTATTGTTTGCAAGCATAAAATTGTTGAAGAATAAATAGAAGATATTTTACTTAAAAAAAGATACTTGTTCCAGGAACCAAGAAGTAGTATGTATTTAATCTGATTAACCCAGGGCATTCTTTTAACAGGGGTGTATGTGTGTGTGTGCATGTGTGTGTGCACATGTGCTTGTATGTGCATGTGTGTATGTGTAAGTATGTGTATGTGTACATGTGTGTATGTGTGCATGTGTATGTGTACATGTGTCTATGTGTGTACGTGTGTGTATGTGTGAGTGTATGTTCATGTGCTTGTATGTGCATGTGTGTATGTGTAAGTGTGTGTGTATGTGTGTACATGTGTGTATGTGTAAGTGTGTGTGTATGTGTGTACATGTGTGTATGTGTGAGTGTATGTTCATGTGTTTGTGTGTGCATGTGTGAATGCATGTGTGTATGTGTGTGAGTGCATGTATGTGTTTGTGCGAGTGCATGTATGCGTGTTCTTGCATGTGTGTGCATGTATGTGAGAGGTGCGTGTGAGAGAGTGCATGTGTGTATATATACATGTGTGTGTGCTGTGCTTGCATATGTGTGGGTGCATATGTGTGTACATGTGTGCGAGTGCATGTGTGTGTGTGTACACGTGTGTGAGAGTCCATGTGGAAGCTAGAGGACAAACTTGGCAGTCATCCTCAAGTGCCAAAGTGCCACTCACTAAGTCTTCTGGGAAAGGGTCTTCCTTCGGCCTGGGAGTGTGTCCCCAGGATCTACCTGCCTCTCCCCCCAGCTTTGAGATTATAAGGTGTGCCACTAAGCTTGGGCCCACAGAGCTCCTGTCACATGCTTGCAAGGCAAGCACTGAACAGCCGAATCAGGCTCCCTGTCTTCCTTGGAACACTTTTAATGTTTAAAATAGACTGGAAAGAGTTGCTGAAAACAGCAACAAAGGAGGGCTGCCTGCATCCGCCTCACTTCCGCCCTGCCAGTGGTTGGTCCCCTGAAGTAGCCCTACCAAGCCCAGCCCCCACCCTCAGGTCCAGTGCCATCCCGAATAGATTTCCATGGAATTAACCCACCTTTACTCTTCCACGTTGCACGCTTTTCTTCCTACTTCTGTGTTCGGTGGCCAAACCCGTTGTCTCCCCAAAGTCACTCCCAGACAATTACACAGCCCGGTGTCCTGCATTGCGCCTTTGTTAGTTAAAACCTGCCGATTTGCCAAAGAAATTGTTCTAGGGTGTGGGTCTGAGTGGCACACCTGTGGAAGCTGAATCGCTTCCCAATGATCCTGCAGGCCTGACTGGGGCACTCCAGAGATCCGGCTATAGGCAGCGGGGGAGAGCTGGGACCTGGAAACATAGTCAAATATCAGTTAGCTTTGGAAATCCCTCAAGCTTTTCACTGTGACCCAGCTTTGGGTCAAGACTGAAACAAAATGTTAATGCATAGCCAGGAAAACAATGTTAAGATCTGGCCTTTACCCTCCGATGAGATGTGTGACGTAGGAATGATCTTCCGGCAGGAACAGAGCAAAACAGAAGGTCTCCAGTTCCTCTCTGCTGTGCTGAATCTGGAACCCCAAAGCTTGAGACAAGGCCTGAGACTTTCCCTGGTTGAGATGGCACAGCCCTCTTGGCTAGCTGCAGCCTTCCTTACCAGCGGGATGAGCCCAAAAGCAGGCTAGAAGGCGTTGAGAAGATAGAAGTCACCAAAGAGACAAAGTCGGTGCTGCCTGAGCAGAGCGGACAGGGAGGATTCAGGGACCCTCATCTTGCTGGTGGTGGGGTATTATAGCTATGAGCCTCTCACTATTTTCAATACTAAGTCCTGTCTGGCATTTTTTTTTTTTTTTTTTGGTTTTTCGAGACAGGATTTCTCTGTGGCTTTGGAGCCTGTCCTGGAACTAGCTCTGTAGACCAGGCTGGTCTCGAACTCACAGAGATCCGCCTGCCTCTGCCTCCCGAGTGCTGGGATTAAAGGCGTGCGCCACCATCGCCCGGCCCTGTCTGGCATTTTAGAAGCAGCTCTGCTTGGAGATGTGTATTCTGGTGAGCTGCCTGGCTGTTGTTGGGCTATTGTTTTCTTATCAGATACTGGGGGACAAGCTCACTGTGCACAGACAGTACGGTTCACTGTACACACACAGAACAGCTCACTGTACACACACAGCACGGCTCACTGTGGACACACAGCACGGCTCACTGTGCACACTGTACACACACAGCACAGTTCACTGTGCACACACAGCATGGCTCACTGTGCACACACAGCATGGCTCACTGTGCACACTGTACACACAGCACGGCTCACTGTGCACACACAGCACGGCTCACTGTGGACACACAGCACGGCTCACTGTGCACAGACAGCATGGCTCACTGTACACACTGTACACACACAGCACGGCTCACTGTGCACACTGTACACACACAGCACGGTTCACTGTGCACACACAGCACGGCTCACTGTG
>NW_004949107.1:8549562-8571192 GCF_000317375.1 Microtus ochrogaster | reverse complement strand
GGCTCACTGTGCACACACAGCACGGCTCACTGTACACACTGTACACACACAGCACGGCTCACTGTGCACACACAGCACGGCTCACTGTGCACACAGCATGGTTCACTGCTGATAAGCTCAGCCATTGTACTAATTGTTTTAGTTCCCAGTAGACATTAATAGTTTATGTGACCATTATTCTTGTTTCCAGTAGTTCTAAAGATGAATGGTTCCAAATGTCTAGGGTGAAAATCACTTCGGTGGGTGCCACCTTCTCTGCTGGTCCCCCAAGGGAGAACTTGCTTTCTTACTGGTTTAAATTCTAAAGGTGCCCACATTCCTTCACGTAATGACGCCTTCCAGCTTCAAAGCCAGTGCTGCTGGTTGAGTTCTCACATCTCTCCATGTTGTCACCCACTCTCCTGTCTCCCTCATTTAGGACCCCTGTGATCACCCAACTGATCCAAGGTATTCTTTCCGTCTTCAAACCAGCCACCTTCCACCTGACCTGACAAGCTCACAGCGTTTGGGAAATTGTTGCTTGGGTCACCATGATTAAATCCCCACCCTTCTCAAAGCCCTTTGTAGACATCTCTGACCTTAAAAAGGTCTGCGAAGTAGTTTAGTAAGAAAGAACAAGGCTTTAATGGAGAAGGAGGCTGGGATAAGAGTCAAAATATAAGAAAACGACCAACCTGAGCTACTTTGAAATAATGGTAGAACACAGTTGAGATGCAGGCCATGGTGTTCAGTTCAGTTTGTCTGTCTGGATGACAGATGAGGAGGAGGGTGCCAGGCCTCTGGTTTGTAGTCACATGACCTTGACCTAGCCATATCTGCCCTTTCTGGGCTTTCCTACAAACTTTGAAAGTGGCCAAGCTGACGGTCTTATCACAGATAGCTGCAGTAGTAGGGTGAACCCAACTGCAGAACTATTTGTATTCATTAAAAATTAGTGTCACAGAGAAAGGCCAAGTGGGAAATCAAACCCCTGGCACTGGCATCAACTATGCGGAATTTTCCACGAAGGAGAAGCAGATTATTTATGGCAAAGATCAACATATTTTAAAGACAGGGACAGTTTTGGGGGGCGGTGTGTCTCAAAACCCATAACTGTGGAATATTAGTTGAAGATGTGTCCCATTTGTTTATGCTGTGGAATATTTGTTTAATGATGCAAAGATGTGTTGCTTTCTTTTATGTTGCGTTTGTTTAACTCTGTGAAGCTGTGTCACTTTCCCTGATTAAAACGCCTCCTGATTGGTCTAATAAAGAGCTGAATGACCAAAAGCTAAGCAGGAGAGAGAAATAGGCAGGGCTGGAATGCAGAGAGAGTATATAGAAGGAAAAAATTAGCCTGAGAAAAAAGAGGAAGGAGCAAGAAAAGGAGAAGGAGGAGAGGAGGATGCAGAGCCAAGCTACACAGCCAGCCAAGGAGTAAGAAGGAAATAAAGACACGTAGAATAAAGAAAGATAAGATGCCCAGAGGCAAGAGGTAGATAAAGAGAGATGGCATAATAATTCGCTGGCTTTCTGAGACTGGGCAGGGTTTGGTGTGGGCGGGGGTGGGGAGCGAGTCTGCTCTCTATCCAAACGTTTCAGATTCCTGGGTTTACAGGCACTGGATTCACATCTGGCAACTTCCTGCGGGCATGGGATGAAGTGGGGATGGGGAGTTGGGACGTCAGTTGGAGAGTTGGTGGTCTCACGGTCAGTGGGAGGTATGGGTGAAGAAGCATTCACTTAGATGCCATCCTGGAGACCTCAGGCCAATATTCCTGGAGGGAGCTGAGAAAGCAAGTTACTAGGAGGAAAAAAATATTGTTATCATTGGCCCTATGAAAAAGGCTAGCCACGGGAAGCGTGATGACTGCCAGAAAGAATGAGCGAGACGCAAGAGAGAGCAGATATGTCCTTCATAGGGACATTTCGGAGAACCAGAGGGTGGAGGGTCCCAGCTTCTGGACAGACCATTCGTCCTGGATAGGTGCCTGCTTGAGCCTGGAGAGACGGTACCAGGAGACTTGAAGTCGGCAGCACAAACTCCCATCCTCCTTCCCCACCCACTCCACCCCCGTGCTCCCAGGTATCCTGGAGAAGCTCAGCCTCCAGGAAAGCAACTAAAATAAAATACACTCAGGGCAGGCTTCTCTCGGGATGAGTGATGACTCTGATTCTTCCTGGTCCAGCCCCTGAGCCCCGCTGCCTCAACCGATCCAAACGACAAGGGAGGAATGTTTGTGTTGGAGAGCCCCACGCTGTTTCCAGCAGATTTTCCACTTGTAGAATTTTGCGTTTGGCCCTGAGTGGAGCAGAAGGTGGAGTGTTCTCTACTGAAACTATAAAACTATATTTCCTGGCACGTGAGCACGCTGATCTGCTCTTGATACTGCTTGTCTTACTGACTGCGGTTGGGCTCGCTGTGAGCGGTGCTTTCGTCTTTGGCGAGGAAACGTGTGGACTTCTGGTTGCTCGGCTTTTGCGGGTGGAATGAGCGTTGGGGCAGCTGCGAGAGAGGTCTTATGCCTTTGTTGTGTCTTTTCTTCACTTTTCAATCCATATGTTGATTTGGGCTCATTTGTGAAAAGGCTTATTCCAGCTCATGCAGTAGCGGCAAGATCTGTTTTATAACCCAGAGGGCTGTTTTCATAGTCTCTCAGACAGAAGTTTCAAAATAAGGTCGACACACCTTTGGGGATACTGAATTCTGTGTGATAAGAAGTCAAACAGTAACACCTTAAGTGTATTTGTGTGTTAGCCTCATACATAAAACTCAAAAATGAGAAGAAAACAAGTCATAACTTGCATTAAGATGTTGTTAAGAGTCGGTGAGATGGTGCAGTGGGTAAGAGTGTTTGCTAGCACCCTTGCAAAGGCCTGGCATGGTCACAGGAGCCTGTCACCCAAGCACTGTGCAGTATAGAGACAGGACAACCACTTAAGCTTGCTGTCTCCAACTTAGCTCCAGGGTGAGTGGAGGGATCTGTGTCTCAAAGAATGAGGCAGGCAAGGTAACTGACATCCTTCTCTGACCTTGCTGAGTGCAAACATGTGCGTGCACACTCTACTCACGAACTCGTGTGTGTGCGTGCGCACACATGTACATACGTGTGCATGCACACACATGCATGCATACATGTTATTAAATTCGCCTGTGCATTTGAGCTCCATGGTTTTCTCATCCATGACATGCTGAATCAGTGTGCTTCTTCTTGTTTCTGCAGAACTAAAGACTGATCAGAAAATATTTGTCTGGTGTTTTGTAAAACCTCATCATAGACACTGATGAGGACCTGGCAGCTTCTCATCTATGCTTTATGATGTAGGAACACTGAGTCACGACTTCACAGAACTGCAAAGGCCTGGAGAGGCTGGGAGTGTGCGCTAACAGCGCTCTTACTCTCAAAATTCCAACCCAGTCCTTTTCTGAAGAAACAGCACAGCCCGGGGCCCAGAGCCAGCGATGATGGTGCTGTCTTCAGAGCTCCTTTCTTTCCACCCTGCTGGCCTGGTCCTGTGCCTCCTCTCTCACTTCTCAGCTCGTGCTTCATCAGTTTCTGTCTGTGGGTTTCTGCTGTATAAAAACCAGCCTGCAGTTTTATCCTAAGGGACAGGGAGCAGGTATGCATGCCATCTTGCTGTGAAAGCCCAGCGGCTTCCCGGTTCCATCAGAGGTCTCATGCCCTGGGCCTCTTGGCTGTTTAGAATAGAGAGTTTGGTCCAGGGAGGTCCAGGGTCTCCCACCCAGCTCCTCTCGTTTGCTCTGCATTCCAAGGTTTGGCTGTAAGTCTCACGAGTGCACAATGGCATCTTCCTCATCCTAGACTCTCCGGTGCCTGCCAGGGCATAGGACCTCAGTTATCTGTAGAACAGAACTGTGGGCAAACCACGGTCTCAAACACAACACAACCATAGCCATGTGTTGTACAATGGCATTTCAGTGACAGACACAGATACAAAGAGGTCTGAGCAGCTACTGGGAGCCTGGGAGGGAGGGGCTCCAGGCTCTCGTCCTCAGAGCGCTGAGCAGGGACACCATCACGTGGAAGCAGATGGGTCCTTAGAGACCGTGTGCTTGGAAGGGGGCGGAAACAGACCAGAGCAGGGCAAAGGGTGGTCACACAGCGCAGAGTGGAGGTTTTTAGGTCACACAGGGTGGGCTTTTGGGGTCACTTGCATAACTTGAACTTTCTGGGCAGGCTCTGTCACTTAGAATTCTACACACAACTTCCTTCACTGTGTGTCTGAGAAGCATTTAAAGGTATACTCAGGGTGTCTGTTTTAGTATTTAAAAATTTGTATTGTGTTTGAGTGTGTGGGCGTGCGTGTATGAGTATGAGTGAGTGTGTATGCGTGAGTGGGGTGCATGTGTGTGTGTTCATGTGTGTGTGTGTGTGTGTGTGTGTTCATGTGTATGTGTGTGTGTTCATGTGTATGTGTGTGTGTGCATGCTTATAGGACAGAAGGCAATCTTCATGGCTGATTCTCACCTTCCACCTTGTTGAGGCAGTGACTTTGTTTCTGTCACTTTGCAGTGTACTCCAGACTACTTGTCCTGTGAGTTCCTGGCTATCTCTACCTCTCATTTCACTACAGGAGTGCTGACATTATATGTGTGTGCCTGCATATATAGCTTCTAGTGATTTCTGGGGACGGAGCTCAGGTCCTCAGTCTTCAACTCCCCCCCGGCCATCTCTCTGGCCTGCTCAGTATCATAATTGTTTGTTTGTTTGTTTGTTTTTGAGACCAGGTTTCTCTGTGTAACAGCTCACTGAGATCCACCTGCCTCTGCCTCCCAAGTGCTGGGATTAAAGGCGTGCGCCACCACCGCCCGGCTGTTTTGTTTTAAGATCTATTTTTATTTTATGTGTGCTTTGCCTACATGTATGTCGTGCCTGAAGAGGTCAGAAGAATGATAGATCCCCTGGAACTAAAGTTGAAGACAGTTGTGCGTTGCTACCCAGGTGCTGGGAACCGAGCCCTGGTCCTCTACAAGAGCAACAGGGGCTTTTAACTGCTGAACGCCTGTCTGTCTCCTAAGCCCCCATGCTTAGTAGTGTAAAGAACCATGGGTTACCTTAGGGTAATCTGAAATATTTTGCATTGAAATCTGTGACTGGTTGTAATTATCCTTGTCAAGAACTTCCCAGCCTTCTTTTCTTCTTTGCCAATTTTTCCCCCAGTCATATTGGGCTCTATCCTGGGTCTCTAGGCTATCCTCCTCTGGGTCCTGGCCCTCAGTGGTGGGTTCCCTTTCATGACATGGGTCTCTAGCTGGTCCAGTCATTGGTTGGTCCTTCCCACAATTTCTGCACCACCTTTAACCAGCACATCTTTTTTCCTTTTTTCTCCCTCCCTCCCTTCTTCCCTCCCTTCCTCCCTCCCTTCCTTTCTCTCGCCCTTCCTTCCTTCCTTCCTTCCTTCCTTCCTTCCTTCCTTCCTTCCTTCCTTCCTTCCTTCCGTTTCTTTTTTGGTTTTTCAAGACAACATATCTCTGTAGCTTTGAAGCCTGTCTTGGAACTCACGCTTAGGAGACTAGACCAGGCTAGTCCCAAACTCACAGAGATCTGCTTGCCTCTGGCTCCTGAGTGCTGGAATTAAAGGCATGTGCCACAGCCTTTTATTTACCGCAGCACATCTTGTAGGAGGACAAACTGTAGGTCAAAGGTTTTGTGGTCCCAATCCCTCCACCGGAAGTCTTGCCTGGTTGCAGGAGATGGCTGGTTCAGGCTCCGTATGTCCCATCACTAGGAATCTTACTGGCGTCACTCTCATAGATTGCTGGGAGTTTCCATTGCACTCATCTTTTGCTCATCCAGAAGGTTTTATCCAGGACCCTTTGGACCTCTCTCTTCACCTACTCTCCCACCTCAGGACATACATTGGTATTGCCCAATGATGCTCCAGCTGTCTTGGTTTGCATGAGTGTATTCTGACACTCGCATGCCAGCTAAATAGCATCTCTCTGCACATATTCTTACAGCGACCTGGAACAGTGAAGTAAGGCAGCAATAGGGGTATTTAGCGCTGCGACCAGGAAAGGAGTCTAGTAGCTGGAAGCGGAGGAGTCCGAAGCAAGAGAGCAAGCACATGGCTACTGCTGCTTTTTAAAGCAAAAGAGACCACGCCCAAGTGGGCTGGTATCTTAAAGGCTATTGGCTGAAGGAGTGGAAGGAGCTCCTGCAGCAAGTTTGCAAGCACCTACCTCAGCAAAGGGCCATCCTTTGAATTAGAGTGGAGAGAGCAGCACCGGAGAAAAGGGTCTGGGGGAAAACTCAGCATAGTACAGCGGAAGCAAGGGAGTGTGATGGCATTGGAGGGGTGATGACAGCACGATGGTGTCATGTCAGTAAAGAGGCCTTGGACACCCGCTGGGAAGCTCTGTTATTACCAGAGAAGAAGCAGCATTGACAGACTTCCAGGGGAGCCTTCTCTACAGCAGTCATGCTGAAAAGACACTTTTATAGCAACAAGGAGGAGTACAGCGAGATGCTACACCCCGCTATCTGACACCGTACCCCGCTATCTCATGCTTACAGTCTGTTAATACATGCTTGTCATCTCCCAAAACTGCCCTCAAGATGTCCTGGGGCGGGGGGGAAATCACAGAATTGTATAATAATGAACTACTTGAAAAGTATGTGTGTGGATAAAAGAAGAACACGTATGTTTGCATGTGCATGCATGTGTAGGTTAAGTGTATTTGGGTTTAGCAGTTTAGGCTTTTGTGAGAGTCTGTGTGTGTGTTTGTTTGTGTGTGGGGTATGTGTGTGTTTCTGTGTGTGGTATGTATATTGTTTGTGTGTCTGTGTGTGGGTGTGATATGCGTGGCATGCATGTATTGAGGCCAGAGGTTAAAGCCCAGTCTTTCTCTATTGCTCTCCACCTTGGTTTTAGAGGCAAGATCTCCCCTTGATCCAGGGCTTACTGTTCCAACTAAATTGGGGATCTCTATTTCTCTGCCCTGACTCACAGCCTGGGATTCTAGGTTTGCACCATCTGCCTCGTCTTACGTGGGCCCTGGGGATCTGAACCCAGGTCTTCACACTGGCACAGCAGACACTTGACTGAATCAGTTCCTCGGCTCACGCGATTCTTCTGAAACACAATTATTTCATTTATCAAATTAGCCTCTTTGCAACTTTTATTTCCAGGAGGTCAGCAATGCTGCCGAGTTCTGTTGAAACACAGACGGGCCTGCTGTCCATTGCTTTTGTTCACACCGTTATAGTATGCTGTCTACATGATGGATCCCATCTGGTGCCGGTCTTTTGAGCTCACTTTAGCCGTTCCTCCTCTGCATAGCTCACAGGGAACTTACACAACATCCCCTCTGTCTTGTTCTGGCTTTATGTTTGCCAGTGTCCGCACTCTGCCAGCCTGTGCTGATGCCCGTCTGCCCGGACAGGTTTTGCACGCATCTAATTACAATGCTATCATAAAACACCAGGCACAAGGGCTCTCCCAGTAAGCCCAGCACTTGGGAGACAAAAGGAGTTGAGTCTGAGAGTTCAAGGCCAGCCTGGGCTACGTGGTAAGCCCGAGTCAAAACAAAACATAGACAATGCTATGACACTTATATCACATTACACACTGGTTAATCTCTTTTGATAGTCTTGGGCTTGAAGAGCAAACGCTACGCAAAGATGAAAGCTCGGTCACCTCCTTAGCGCTGGCGGGTGGGTGTGGCTGTGTCGCACCACCTGTGTGAAGTGTGCCTTGCAGACAGCAGTTGCAATACAGTGAAAATGGGGAGACTCTGCAGCTGCTCTGGGCCGTACCTTACTGAACAGTTAACAGTCTGCCCGAACTAGGATTCCATACCAATGCCCAACCTTATCTCCAGAAAATTCAAAATCTATGCTCCAACGTTTATAGACCTTTTGGGAGCAACAACTTTAGAAAGTGGGAAACTGAATTCTAGGTAGTCCAGATAGCCTTGAACTCATGACCCTCTCTCCCGGAGTGTGGCAAGTTCGGCACAGGAAGCTCTTGTTCCTTTCAGAAAAACTGTTAAGGTTCTAAACATCCACCCCGTGACCATTTTGGTACTTTTAGGCATGGATAAATTAAGCATTTATGAAATAATGATCAAATGTGTAGGTAACTTTGCTACTAAGCATTCGTCCTTTGAGGCTGCACTATTGAGCAGTGCATCTAATCTCTTTCAATTAGAATATAAATAGCTCAGGACCAGGAACTAAAAAAAGCCTTTAAAGATGAATCGATAACGCATTCAGCTATTAGCCAAATGCAGGGCTGTAGCCGTTCTGAAAAATTAAAGACAAGGCCTCTCTAGGCTGAGCGCTGCTTTTAGAGGCCTCCATTTTTACTGTCTCTGAGAGCTAGCCTAGGGGTCCACAGCTGAGACACTTGGGACTGTGCGTGTTGCAGTTCAGAAGTCCCTCTAGACAAGTGATTCAGCCGTGGGCGGGCCTGCTTCACGCCGGCAGGTGGCAAAGAACAATTTCCGGTGACCTTGGCTTTTCACAGACTGTGCGTCCCACGCCGTCCTCCGGTTTCCAATCGTTCTTCAAGGAGCTCTGTCCTTTCCTGGCTTTGGTTTAGAATGGTCACACATTGACTCCTAACCTCGTTTTCAGAAAAAGAGAAATCTGCGCGCCAAGACTTAAACTGAGTTAGCTTGTATTTAAACGCTAGGGCCAGAGTATTTAAAATGCTCGAAGTTGGAGGTAGGGGTATGCTTTGAAATAATTTTTACCATATCCAGCAACAATTTTGGCTTTTATGACATAGCGTCTCCAAATAAGAGTTTTTTGGGACTGGAATGAGGTCCACTCTAACAGGTTAGGGGGACGTCTCAGGCACTGTTGTACTTTCTCTGAGCACGCTGTGATGGAGGTCTACCGCTTTTGGTGAGTCTCACTAACGCGGGGTTGGGGGCCGCGAAGCGCTCCGCTGGCCTCTTTGTTTCCTCCTCCGCGCCTATTCTACTATGCAAAAGCTTTATGTCAATTTACTTTCTGAGCCGTTTAAGACCAAACCAAATCATTCCTTCAGCACTTTTTAAACAATCCCTTAAAGACCTCCTTTTCTTGGCTCTGTTTCCAATCTAGGCTTATCACAATAATATTTCATGCTCTGTGCTTCTGAAAAAATTCAATATTCAAGAACAAAGTAATCCAGAGCTCTGCTTCATTTCAGGCTTTTTATGGCCCAGGGCTATCCCAACTCAGTGACCCAGATTTCATTGTCGCCTCTCACTGGTGCTGTGACCAGCTTACCTGATCCGCTGCTCATCCCCTACCAGTTTCCCCTCAATTCAAAAAATCTTTTTCTTAAAAAAAATTCTTCGCATTTCTCTTTTCTCAAGCTTTTAGATTCCTTTTTATTTCCTCCCAAGGAAACCCGGTATTCCTGTGATGAATACTCAGCAACACAAAGGTAAACAGAAAACTAAAGCCCTTAAGTCTGTGGTCAAAATTTTCATTTGCTCCTTTTAAACTTGTGGACAAATGATAGAAAGTGGACATTATCATCTGACAACAGTAATGGTTTATACCCAAGGCAAATATCACATTTTCTCTTATATATGGATCTAGAGTTAACAATCTACATCGGAGAGAAACAATGCGAAAGTTTGATCTAAACAAACATATGTATTTGAGAGGGAGATGAAACTGAAGGGGGCCTATTCGGCAGGGGACGAGGAGCAGAGGGGATGGCAGCGTAACCAAGGGGACAAGTATGAGCAACGGTCAAGAATATCTGTGTATGAAGGGGTCAAAGTGAGACGCATTATGAGACAGCTAAGCAAACTGATTAAAGAAGATTTTTGGTTTTTTTTGTTTTTTTTTTTTTGTTTTTGAATTTTTGAGACAGGGTTTCTCCGTAGCTTTTGGTTCCTGTCCTGGAACTAGCTCTTGTAGACCAGGCTGGCCTCAAACTCATGGAGATCCGCCTGCCTCTGCCTCCTGAGTGCTGGGACTAAAGGTGTGCACCACCACCGCCCGGCTTACGAAGATATTTTAAAATGTACAAAATTTTGTATGAAATATTACTTTTGAGAATCTGGCTTATTAATTACAAAGAACCACCTAAGGTAAGTTAAAAAATCTGTGTAGATAAGATATCCGTTATAATGATACATAAGCAAAAGAAAAAAAGCAATATAAATGTCCAACAGTAGGAAAGAAAGGAGATAAATTACAACCCATTTACTTGAGCAATAATGTATAAGCACTGAAGGTGATACTTAGCTGGTTATTTAGTAATAAGGTTTCTACTTACATTTTCAAAAGAACAGGGAGCAAGATTATAAGTGCTTCTGATTATGTATTTCTGATTTATTAAATTATTTCTTTGTTTGTTTTTGAGACAGTGCCTCCCAGACTGGCTTAAAACTTCCAGTCCTGCTCTGTCTCCCTAGTGCTGTGGTTACAGGTGTAACAATTTAGCTCACTTGGCTTGTTTCTTTGTATGCTTGAAACAGGGTTTCACTGTGTGATCCTGGCTGTCCTGGAACTCACTCTGTAGACCAGGCTGTCCTTGGACTCACGGAGATCAACCTGCCTCTGCCGGGGCCACCACTGCCAGCACTACTTATTTTGAGACAGGGTCTCACTGTGTAGCCCTGGCTGGCTGAAACTCACAGAGACCCATCTTCATCTGCCTCCTAAGGGCTAGGATTAAAGGTGTGCACCACGCTTTAAAAACCATGGGGGTGGGAAGGCTCTCCCTGTATAGCTCAGGCTGTACTCAATGTCCTAGAGCATAAGCCTTCTGAGCACTAGGATTATAGATACATGCCACCATGCCTGCTGCACAGCTACGCTTCCTTTTAACTAAATGCATCTAAATTGAATTTATTCTCTCTCTCTCTCTCTGAGCGTGTGTGTTTACACATGTACCAATTTTGCTTGTGTCAAAGTCAGAGGACATCTCGGAGGTTCTCTCCTTCCACCGTGGCGCTCCCGAGGACCAAAGTCTTCAAGACACCCAGCTCTTATTATCATCGTTTATAATTGCATTCTAGTTTATATGTGTGTACTGGAGGACAGGATGTGGGTCCTAGGGATCAAAGTCAGGTTGTCAGCCTTGCTAGTGATTGCCTCTACCTACTGAGTCATCGCTTCTGCCCACAGCGTTGCTTTAAAATAGCATTTAAAAAAAAAATCTCAAGGAAACAAGACATTTGGCGATGTTTGCTATTTTTAGGGTGATAGATAAGTTTTCTTTATTCTCAAAATCGTGTGAGTCTATTTAAGTTCTTAAAAACTTATAATCTTAACTGATTCAAATACAGCATTATTTAAGGAGAAGTTGGAGACTCAGCTGTGCCCTTCCCTAAAATTACTTCATATTGAGTAAAAAAAAAAAAAAAAAGGACTGTGCCTTGCCTTGAGAAACTCCATTTTACTAGCACCTTTGAATCCATTGTGAGGCTGGAGGCTGAATTGCACCTGGGTGGACACATGAACGGCTCCATGTGCCTGGCACCACCCACGTAGTACAGATTGGTAGTGGGAGTGGGGAGGGCGCCGCTCTATAAAGGTATTTAGGATGAACTGAGGCCGGGGACAACAGGGATGTTTAGATCAGATGAAGACAACTAGGCCTAAGAACTTATTGAACGTAACAGACCGAGGGATGGGTATAGCGCCTCACTTGGACCCTACACGGAGGTGAATGCCAAGCTCTGCAAAGGCAATGGCCTCCTTCAAGCTGTCCTCTGACCACCTGGTGCAAGATTTGATAGGCAGCGACTGTACCAGGGCCTTCAACTCATTTCCTGCTGCTGCTGCTGCGGTTCAATCATCAACTGCTGAACGCCTGTATGTCCGGACCGCCGCGCATCCGTCTTCCTGTTCCTTCATCTAGATCTAGCCCGTCATGACACCCTGCTTCTACAGCTGGACTCACACCTGCAGTTTTACCCCCAAACTCACGACTCTCTGGCCTAATTTCCAGCTGCTGAGAGTTGTCCGGCTTCTGCCTTATAGTTCATTATTTTACCCATGGGGGCTCTCTTTACACTAACCAGCTTCTTGGGATTTCTGGAAATCCCAAACCTCTGCTTCGGCTGCTTAACGCTTAAAGACGTTTAGTGACCGACAATATATATGTATATAGATATATTTACTATGTGGCATGCTATCAGAAGAGTTTCTACTTAATCTAATTAAGATTGTAATGAAAGAAGCACTGTTTGCTTTGGTTTGCGTATGTAATGGTTTAGATAAAACGGCGTCGTTCCCCGAGGGCCAGCGGCGGCCCACGAGGACCAGCCAGGTCCAACCACCCGAGGCCTCTGTGGGTCCCAGGCGGGTGAGAGACCTCCGCGGGTAGGCAGTGGGGCCTGGAGAGATGGCTCAGAGGTTTTGAACATGTACTGTGTACTGCGCTTCCAGGGCCAGAGTCTCGTTCCTAGTATTCATGTAGTGGCCCCTGCATGCATGTGGGACACCTGCATACCAGGGGCCAAGCACTCATACACAAAAGCTAAAGCTAACAAATAAATCTGAAAAAAAAAATTAAAGCTTTAGTCAGGGCAGGATGGTGGTGCATAGCTACATTCTCAGTCCTTGTAGGAAGTCGAAGAGTTAGAGACCAGCCTAGGCTACGTATGAGTTCTAGGCCTGAGCTAGTGAGCCCCTGCTTCCAGTCACTAACGACAGGTGATGTGGTTCACATCAGGAAGTTGCTTTATCGAAATGCAGAGTAGCATATGCTAGCTCTACTCCTTAGCATAGCGTACATGTACATATATGTGCATGCGCGCACGCACGCGCGCGCGCACACACACAGAGCCCTTGCGATTGTGTGTGACCTTATTTTCGAGTTTATTTTACTAGCACTTTCCGAGCATCTCCACTTTACTCTGCGCTATTTCTTCTGTTTCTACCAGTTCCACCAAACTCTGTCTAGAGGATTTTAGGACCAAAAGCAGGACTCACATACCTACTGAGGAGATAACTACGGAAGCAGAGCCAGGACATTTAGTCAGTGCAACCGCATTAGGAAGAGGAGGAGATAATGGGTTCAGCTCATCTTTGATGTACTGCCATGAGTTTTGGGTTTAAGCAGAAGACAAGAGGTACGCACAGAACAGTTAAGCAGTCCTAGTCAGAGTGTGGCCCCTCCCATCCGTGTCTCAGCCCCAGACCTGCACGGTGGTCCATAAATTGTGTTTGTTGTTGTTATTGTTTCTTTTGAGAAGGGTATCTCTCACTGTGTAGCTCTGGAGATCTCTCACAGAGATCTGCCTGCCTCTGCCTCCTGGGTAGGATTAAAGGTGTGCGCTGCCCTGTCTGGTAGGTTCCTCTACTAACCTGTCACCCTCAGGGGAGCCAGTTCGCTTGCTACAAGCTGATTCCTTCTGCTCCAGGAAGACGCCTCACGTCGTGGATACTTGTCCTTATGGTGAGAGAGGGACGTCCATCCTGGGAGGTTAGGCTTTTGGACTCCAAGGTGACTCCATGGAGATTTTCTGTGTCTTTGTGTGGCCTCGGTTTAGGAGCCAGTGTTTTTTAGCCAAAGCATTTTCTAAAATCGTCCTGCGTGCTTGAACATTCCCCAGCTTTGATAGAGTTAGGTGTTGGCCGATTGACTTTGTCGGTTTTCTAATTCGGTGTGGTGGGGCATGGAGAGCGTGTGTGCCATGCTGTGTGGTGAGGTGTGAAGAACGTGTGTGCCCATGGAGTACCTCCATTTGTTTTATTGTTGGTTTTGAGACAGGGTTTCACAGGTTGTTCAGGTCAGCCTTAATTTCCCTGTTCTCCTTATTCAGCCTCCACATGCTGAGACCATAAGTGTGCGCCTCCAGGACCACGCCATCATGCCGGCGCTGGCAGGACTCCCTCCGAACTCTGACAACTTTCCCCTCTGCCTCTGAAGACGCACGAACAACGTGCTGTGGTTTGGTTTTGGCG
Source organism: Microtus ochrogaster (assembly GCF_000317375.1). Taxonomy (NCBI): domain Eukaryota; kingdom Metazoa; phylum Chordata; class Mammalia; order Rodentia; family Cricetidae; genus Microtus; species Microtus ochrogaster. The sequence goes on along the minus strand of NW_004949107.1, from coordinate 8,557,321 downwards.
CTCTTTATCCCTGAGATGAAATCTGTCCCAGCTGGGCTGTCGAAAGACAAGCTGCTAAATTCTGTCAGGAAATTGTAAAACACGGCCGGTAAGAACGTTGAACGAGAAAGCAGCTTCAGGACGATAAGCGCTTCGAAGAGCCACTTTCTGTGGGAAAGACTGTGAACACTTCACGGAAGGATCCAAGAGCTGGGGACGACCAAAGACTTGGAGTAGCCCGGGCTAAAACCTTGAAGGAAGTTTAGCAATTAGCAAACAGTCTAATCATTTTCCTTTCACGGGACATTTTCGGATAATTATTACTGATGGAGGAAGGTCATTGGTTGATTTAATAAAGAAGCTGCTTGACCTGATAGGTTAGAACGTAAGTGGGAGGAGCAGAATGCTGGGCGGAAGAGGAAGTGAGGTCAGAGACTCGACAGCTCTCCTCTCGGGGAGCAGACGCCTCAGAGAGACACGAGATGCTCCACTCCTGCGGGCAGAGGTGAGAGCTCTGCTCTCTGAGGCACACGCGATGAAGCTCCGACCCAGGATGGACGTAGGCTAGAATCTTCCCGGTAAGCGCACCTTGGAGTGCGACACATATGATTGGAAATGGGTTAGTCCAGGTGCGAGAGTTAGCCGAGAAAAGGGCTAGTGCTAAAGAGTCAAGCAGTGATTAAATGAATACAGTTTGTGTGTTGTTATTTCGGGCATAAGCTAGCCGGGCAGGCGGCCAGGGTGCGGCAGGGGTAATGGGGATGCAGCTCCTCCGCACCTATTACTACATATTACAATTGACAGCATGACGTCAGGATCATCAACCTGCCGTAATTTTCTTTTCAGATGACAATTTTTGTCTCACTTTAAAGGATGGAACAATTTGTCCACAATAATTGTCCTTTGATACGAATGCCCGTTTAATTTTGTCTTTTATAAATGAGTAAAAATGTCTTCTAAATGCAGCAGGATACACTGTTTTACACAAGCTCCCTAGATGAGCAGTGCCCAGTGTCTGCTAACTATCACTGAGGCACCGTTTAGGGGTACGGTGTCTGGGCATGTCTAATTAGCTTGGCGTAAGATGAAAATTATGCTATAATTAAGACCTGGGAACCCAAGCCCGGGAAAGGTCAGGGTCACTAACAAGTCTAGTTTTGGAGAACAGCAGCTTGGTGAAGTGTCTTCTTAAGGTTTGCATTTTAGCAAGCTTGAATACTTTTTTTTGTTTGTTTTTTTGTTTTTGTTTTTTGAGACAGGGTTTCTCTGTGGCTTTGGAGCCTGTCCTGGAACTAGCTCTGTAGACCAGGTTGGTCTCGAATTCACAGAGATCCGCCTGCCTTTGCCTCCCGAGTGCTGGGATTAAAGGCGTGTGCCACCATCGCCCAGCCGAGCTTGAATACTTGAGGAACATGAATGCTCCAGATAGAAAGGAACCTAAGCCCACAACAATTAGTGTTCCAGCTGTGCAGAAGCCCTTTATGTATCAATTCAGCTGCTACTTTTGAAACCAAACAGAATCTTTGGCTTGGTAGGATGTTTGGTCTACAGCATTAGAAAAAAAAAATCAGGGGACAATATTAGTGACCAGGTCCATACAGACCAGGCTGGCCTCAAATTCATAGAGATAAACCCATATGCCTCTGCCTCCCACCTACTAGGATTCACCATGCCCAGCCTTGCTCCTTTAAGTACAGAGAACTAAGTTTCAGTTTCGCAGCAGAGTGGCATAGATTTACATTTGACACTGTTTGACAAAATATTTTTAGACAAAAGAATAAAATATCTCGGGCTGGAGAGATGGCTCAGTGGTTAAGAGCACTGACTGCTCTTCCAGAGGACCCGGGTTCATTCTCAGCACCCACATGGCAGCTCACAACTGTCTGAAGATCTAGTTCCCGGGGACCTGACATCTTCACACCAATGCACATAAAATAAAGTTAAATAAAATTTTTAAAAAAGAATAAAATATCTCCTTTTTTCATAATTTTCCATGTTATACTAGCTTAAAATTTTTGTTGTGGTTGTAGCTCTGGCTAGCCCGGGACTTGCTGTGGAGAGCAGGCTGGCTTCAAACACACGGAGAGCTAGGACCTGAGTTTGGGCCCCAGAATCCACACAGAAAGCAGGGCGTGGTATTGAGAGCCTGGAGCCCTAGCCTTGAGGTTTGGTGGGGACAGCTGGATTCCTGAGCCCACTGGCCAGCCAGACTGGACAAATGGGAGAGCTGCAGGTGGAGGGAGGGGCCTATCTCCAAATGCAGTGTTGGAGAGCGACCAAGGGAAGATGCCTGATGTCGTCCTCAGGACTCATCACGCTTGTGCATGTTCTCCCTGCCATACATACATACAGCAAAACAAACAAACAAAATAAACATACATATGATAAAGAAAAGGAAAGGGAAGCCCCTGAGAGGCAATAAAGAGAAAGGTCAGAGGGTCTAAAAACTTCAAGTCCAAAAATGTCCCCCAAATGCTCACATTTGTATGGGTTTCAAATTAAACATGTCAGGACAGAGAACATGAGCAAGGAAGTCAGGACTGCGAGGGGTTCGCTCACCCACTGAGACGGTGGGACTGATCTAATGGGAGCTCACCAAGGCCAGCCGGACTGTGACTGATGGAGCATGTGATCAAACCAGACTCTCTGAATGTGGCTGACGATGAGTGCTGACTGAGAAGCCAAGGACAATGGCACTGGGTTTTGATTCTATTCCATGTACTGGCTTTGTGGGAACCTAGTCTGTTTGGATCCTCACCTTCCTAGACCTGGATGGAGAAGGGGAGGTCCTTGGACTTCCCACAGGGCAGGGAACCTTGACTGCTCTTTGGACTGGAGAGGGAGGGGGAGGGGAAGTGGGGGGAGAGGGAGGAGGTGAAAATTTGTAATAATAATAATAAAATAAAATAAAGAAAAATAAAAAGCTGCATAAAAACAAATTGAACATGTCAAAAAATGGCAGTTTTGCCACAAAATGTTCTAGAGAGTGTGAAAATGAGGCTATTCAGTTATTTTCAGAAGTTCTATGAGCAGGCTCTGTTGGGCCCTGTGGTCTCAACCTCCTGTGGCTGAAGAAGTGTCTTCACTGAAACAAGAGCCAAAGCTAGAGAAATGCTTGGGGGTTAGATCTCTTCTTAGAGGGTTACCAGTGGGACAGATAACTCCCCTGCTGTCTTAGCATATGGGGTAGCTCAGTGTGTGGACCTCTTGGACGAGCCATCAGAATTTCCAGTTCAGGAGCAGAGTATAATCTTCTTACGTGGTTTCTTCTTATGTGACTTCTGACTGTCATGGGGTCAGCCATCCATGACACCTCCAACAAGACCCTAGTCTATTTACCTTGAGTCACCCAGGGAAGACTGGAGGGAGCTTTCCCCTCTTTCATCAGGGCCCGCCTCATGCAGCTAAACCTATGTCTGGAATGGAGGCTCTAGTTCTCAGATTTTCCTGCCTCTTTTCGTCAACCATCACCGACAGACTAGTAGACCGATACACAGAACGACACATCAGACCATTGTGTTGATTCACAATGGCACACTTAGATAAATCATAAGCCTATGAAAGACTAGTAATACTGCGTAGGCACATCAAGCTCATACAGTTTTCCTATGCTTGCGCAGATTGCAGCGGACATCTCCTAGACACCCTTCCCTGTATGATACCTTATATCCTAGTTACTCAGACAAAATTAGAGAATTTGAGCCTTCTTGTTGTGCCAGGCCTTTTCTTTTGGGCTTCTAACCAACTCCGAAATCAAGACACAGAAACTTATTAGTTTTGAATGCCTGGCCTAGTTTAGCTCTTTCCTGGCTATCTCTTATAACATGACCTGTTTCTCTTCGCCTGTGTTCTGCCTAGGGGCTTTTATCTTTCTTACTTTTGTGTATCTTACTTTTGCTGCCTCTCATGCCCACTGGCTGGCATCTGGCTGGCTTCTGGCCCCAGGTGTCTCCCTTGATCATTCCATTCCTTCTGTCATTCCTCCCTTCCTTCTTCGTGAGTCTAGATTTCTCCTCCTATTTATTCTTCTTGCCTGCTAGCCCCTCCTATCCTTTCTCTGCTTAGTTATTGGTTATTCATCTCCTTAGTAGACCAATGAGATGCCTTGGGCAGGCAAGGCGAAAGAGGTTTAGAAAAAAAAGGAACCCATCTTTTCATAATTAAACAAATGCAGCATAAACCAAAACGATACACCTTTATACAGTTAAAGCAATATTCTTCAGCATAAACAGACACAACACATCTTTACATAGTTAAAATAATATTCTACAATATTTCCCCCTAAAAAGAAAGGATTTTAACTTTAAAATAACAAGACTATATACAATAGGAACAGTTATCAAGTAAGGATTGCATTTACAATATCCAGTCTTTTTGCATTTGACAAATTTGGAGAAATCACTCTATTATCTATTTTATTTGATGAGTTCAAAGCTCTGTACCTAATTTACCTTATATTATAACCAAGGAAAACTATTAACTATAATTATCTAGTCTTCAGCTCCATCAAAGACCCCAGAAGGATATACTATTACCCTCAGGTAATGCAGGAACAGGAAGTGCAATGGAAGCTACTTCCAAATCTATAGAAATGACAGGCATCTGGCTTCCTGGACAGTCACCCAAAGTTCTTCTGTAATGTTGGGGCATGCAATTTTTAGCCTACAGGCGTAGACTATTAGGCAGACTCTTCTATGAAGCGGAAATTTTGAAGGATTGTCCAGCCTTGTTTTGGAAAAGTTTGACAGTCTTTTTTCCTTTGGGTCCTGCTTGTTCAGTTTGTAAACCATACTGTCAGCAGTCAAAGCAAGAGCAGTTTCTTTGCCCAGTGACTAACCTTGACACAATGAAACCCAACTTCAAATGGAATTTCTTTTCTGATGCAGATTGGTGCTGCCAGGAGCAGACTTGTCTCACTGTCATGAAAAGCCTCAGGTTATTAAACATCTTAAATGCCATATTCTGTAGGTCTTTGAAGTGTTTGAAGATCATTTATCTATCTAAAATATATCTGTTTAACATGACTAGAAGTTTGATTATTATAACTACTCACCTGCATTTAATTGTACATTATGTTTTAAAATGTGTTGCATAAGCACAATGCCTTAAACAAGAGTAGAAACATACAATACAAAATAACAAAGCTAACTTATTTGTATAAATATACCAAAGCACATACCAGTGTAAGATATTTGAAGTTAATAGTTGCCTTTTTATCCTATATTCCTATATCCACAGTAAATGATGAAAAACATCCATAATCCACCAAATGACCAAAACCCACCTCCCCCTCCTCTTGGGCATGTGGGTGTTGTGTTCTATAGACTGCTTCCTGTTGTCTGAGAATAAAGGCATCCTTAGGGAACCTGAGAAAATTGAGATAATGTTCAAGTCCTGGAAAAACTAGCCATAACTTGTGTTGTTCATTCTCTGCAATGGGAAAGTGCAAGACTTTCTGTAGTCCTGGACAGAATAGTCTGTGAGGGAGGCTGGACCATCTCAGCCAGCAGCCATGAAGATGTCCTGGATGCAGAACTCTGAGGAAATAGCAACAGAGGCACTCTGAGAGGCTGAATCACCTAGGCCACCTGTTTTCATTGGTGTCTGGTCCCCTTGCTCAAAAACATACAAACTTTCAAAGGTAACATGCATGTTTGCACCAATACAAGTATGGACTGTGTGTTGCACACAAGCCAGCCAAAGGTAACTTTTTGTTTTATGTTTGAACAGGTAACATACCTGTCCTACAGTTTTTCTAGATTTATTTTTTTTATGTCTGTATCCAGGATTTTCAGGGGGTCTTCTTTTACCAAAACTGATCTCTATCAACCTTGAAGGAATTCACAGTTTTTTATTTCCTGTGGAAACAAAAGCATAACCTCTTCCCCAATGCAATATATTTTTAAACTTCCATTTTAAAGTTAAGTCATCCCTAAATCTAAGCTGGTTTAATTTAGCAGTTCCTGTTACAATCCCACATCTCCCAGCTTCTGTCTTTTGCTTATCAGCATTCAAAAAATTCAAAGACAACACAACACCATACAGGGTCCAGACTCCCTGTGCATTTTCATCTTTGTGTGCTTCATTTATTACTTTACTTTTCTTTAAAGACTTATTATTTTTCAAACTATTTTTCTATGATTGTTTATACCCATTTTTCTTTTCTTTCTTAAGCCTAGAAACATTTTAACCACACTGGACCCTGTTTAGAGGTTTTTTTTTTTTTTCCATCTGAGCCTGCTTTACTGCATATCTCTATCCTTTTTTTTGTCTGCCTGAGCAAAAAACTGATAAACTACCACTGGGTCCTCCTCCACCCCCTTCTCAGGTCTGTGATAGGCAAGCCATAAGCTCTTATGCCAGGTCCAGAGGTTGCATTCAAGCAGGAATTTAACCAGAAATTGCATTCAACCCTCCACCTCTGAGATGCCAGTGCTGCACTGTGGCAGGCATTTTTACTTAGTTTTTAATTTCTACTTAGCATGAAAAGAGTGTCTAAGTGTTCTTCTGTATGGCAGAGTTTTTTTTAAAAGGAGCTGTATCCTCTCTCTCTCTCTCTCTCTCTCTCTCTCTCTCTCTCTCTCTCTCTCAGTTTTCTCAGCCCACATATGAATATGGGCCCCACAATGGGCACCAAAATGTATCAGACTTTTTCTTTTGGGCCACCAACCAGCTCCTGAATCATGACCCAGAGACTTATTATGGTTTTGAATGCTCAGCCTAGCTTATGTATGTTTCTGGATAGCTCTTCTAACTTAAACTAACTTAAAAGTTTCTCTTTATCTACCTTTTGCCTTTGGTATTATTACCTTTTTTACTTCTGTATATCTTGTTTTCACTGCTTCTCTATGTCTGCTAGCTGGTGGTTGACTGGCTTCTTGCCCTGAGTATGTCCCTCATTCTCTCTTCTCCCTCTTGTTCTTCCTTCCTTTCAAGCCTTGATTTCTCTTCCTATTTATTCTCCCTGACTGCCAGCCCTGCCCATCCTTTCTCTGCCTAGCTACTGGCCATTCAGCTCTTTATTAGACCAATCAGATGCCCTAGACAGGCAAGGTGAAAGAAATGCATCACATCTCTTTATAATTATACAAAAGTAGCATACCTTTACACAGTAAAACTAATATTCTGCAGCATAAACAAATGCAATATGTCTTTACATAGTTAAAATAATATTCTGCAATATCTTGCCAACCAGCTGATGTCCTAACAGCTCAGGTGAACTCAGATTTGCTCAAAAGAATACCCCTATTCAAGACCTATTGGAGAAATGTCAGATGCCCAAACAAAATTTAATAGGATCCCTGATTGGCTCAAACAGAACCCCAAGACAAGATCTGTCAGAGAAATAGCAGTCAACTAAATGGCTCAAAAGACTCAAAAGAGCCCCAAATGTAGTAATATGGAGCGGCGGAGCTACGTCCCCAGCACCCGGCCGCCCACACGGCTAGCTTTACCCGAAATAATTACACGGACATTGTATTCTTTTAAACACTGCTTGGCCCATTTCTATCTAGCCTCTTCTAGGCTAATTCTCACATATTAATTTAGCCCATTTCTAATCATCCTCATAGCACCGCTAGGTGCACTTACCAGGGAGATTCTAGCCTATGTCCATCCTGGGTCGGAGCTTCATGGCGTGTGTCTGCCTGGGAGCCGGGCATGGCATCTTTCTGAGGCGTCTGCCCCCAAGAGGAGCGCTGTTGAGTCTGAGCTCACTTCCTCTTCCTCCCAGCATTCTGTTCTGTTTACTCCTCCCACCTATGTTTTAACCTATGAGGGC
>NW_004949107.1:8540819-8548608 GCF_000317375.1 Microtus ochrogaster | reverse complement strand
ATCCCATCCTCCTCCTATGTGGGACCATCCATCCCATCCTCCCTCCCTGTGGGACCATCCCATCCTTTCCCCCCATTCTCCAACTTGCTGCTAGTGGTTACTATTCAAAGGCCTCTTCTCTCCTGGTTGGTTTGCTAAAGTAAGTATGAGGATTTTTAGCACAAAAGCCTGGACTCCAGTGGTCCTAACAGGCCAGGCTCAGCTGCCTGTCCCCACATTCCAGTCAAGGACTGTGAAAAGATGAACTCAATGGGGGCACACCGGGAAGAAGAGATAAAGGGTCCAGTGACTCCAAGTCCATCTTTAGGGCACTGACACGCACTAGATTTAAATAGAGGGCAGGAAGTGTGCATAACCAAGGACGCCTAGTCAAGGTCTCATCCTGACCATCACTGGCTCAGCTCCAGTCCTGCAAGGTGCTCCGTGACCTGTTGCTCTACTAACCGGTCATCCTCAGGGGACCAGTGTGCTTGCTGCAAGTCCTGTGCTTGGGAAGCAGCCCCACCTGTGGGTACCTGCTCTCACGGTAGGAGAGGTGAGTCTGTCCTGTAGAATTCTGCTCTTTCTGGAATCCAAGGTGACTACAGGTTGAGGACAATGACATCTCTGTGTTGTTAGCTTTGTGGCCCGAGTGAGGAGTCAGAATTTTTAGGAAAAACACCTTCTAAATGCCTATTCCAATGGCACTTCCTTGAAGTCATGAAACAATGTCATTATGAACTTTTTTCTTTTTTATTTATAATGTATTTTTATTTGATGTGCATTGGTGCTTGGCCTGCCTGTATGTCTGTGTGAGGGTGTCAGATCCCCTGGAACTAGAGTTATCGGCAGGTATGAGCTGTCATGTGGGTGCTGGGAATTGAACCCAGGTCCTCTGGAAGAGCAGCCAGTGCTCTTAACTGCTGAGTCAGCGCTCCAGCCTATTACCGTATTTCTTAATGCTGCACACTCTCACCTCACCCTTCAAGTGTGAAGTGCCATCTCATCCTGCAGAGCCTTCCAGATCCAGCCCCTTGAGATATTGCTCCCCTGCCAACTGTGGTGCCCACCCCACATTGTAAGACCCCTGCTTTGCTTGTTACTCCTCCCTGGTACAGGCAAGGTGGGTGTGCGGCTCTTCTAAAGTCACTGCTAATCCCTCCCTGCAGTGTGAAGCAGGGCGGATGCTTAATTCGGCTGATGAGGTTGCTAAGTGCTTGGACCAAAGTGGAGAGGCACTGCGAGCCCAGGACTCACCTGTGAGGTACTTGAGGGTTCAGTGCACCCCCTGATAAAGTTACACCTCTAACTTTGACTGTGGGTTGTTGTGCAAATGTTTTACCTCCCAGGGAACACCCCTGCAGACTGAGAACCCATCTTGTCCACAAATGTTCATATTTGAGGAAGTGTGTCAGGCAAAATCAGGAATGGCAAGTTTAGACATTTTTTAAAAAGTAAGCAACGTAAGAATTAATAAAGAAAATCAAGGAACTCCTATGAGCATGAATTGAAGTAACAGAAAAGTGGAGGCCAGCGTGGTGGTGCACACCTTTAATCCTAGATTTTAGGAGGCAGAGGTGGGTGGCTCTCTATGAGGCCAACCTGGTCTACATAGGGAGTTCCAGCCCAAGGTGAGAAAAAAAAAAAAGAACAGTTTTTTTAATGTAGTGCATACAACCATTCCCTAGTAAAATATATTATTTATGGAGGTATATTTCTTTATAGGAAAGACGAAAGCCTGAGAAAAAACACTCTGTCCCTTAAGGTAATCCAAATAGACACTTAAGAACAATGTGTGGCTATCCCTACCCAGGAAACCATTTTAACCCAATTTCCTTAAACAGGTTTCCTTTACCAACAAGCGAACATGTTCATGGCATGATCATGGGCGCAGTCCATTTGGCTCTCCTAACTCAATCTTAGCTCCCACTGTGTAAAATTCGGGAACCACTGCTTTCGAACCAGGTTTCCGGTACGAGCCGAATAGCTATGTAGCAGTTCCTTAGAGAATGCGGGTGATCACAAAGCCAACGTGCCCACCCTCTGCTGTATACCAGGCTCCCTCAAGCTACAGCTCCAACTAAAACACACTCATGGGCTCAGCTGGTAAGAGTGCTGGCGACTTTTTGAGAGAACCCAACTTTGATTCACAATGCTTACATGGTAGTTCACAACCTTTTGTGACTCTACTCCCAGGGGATCTGACACCATCTTCTGGCCTCCATGGGCACCAGGCATGCACGTGGTACACGTACACACATACATGCAGGCAAAACATACCCATACACTAACACACACACACACACACGCACACACACATACACACATACATGCAGGCAAAACATACCCATACACTAACACAGACACACACACACGCACACACACATACACACATGCACACACACACACGCTCGCGCACACACATACACACGCACACACACACACACACACACACACACACACACACACACACAGAGGTGGTGGTGCTGCACACCTTTAATCCCAGCACTCAGGAGCCAGAAGCAGGTGAAACTTTGAGTTTGAGGCCAGCCTGGTCTACAGAGTGAGTTCCAGGACAACCAGGACTACACAGAGAAACCTGTCTTGGAAAAAACCCAAAAAATGCAAAGAGTTTAAAAAAAATTCCACCAATTTCATACTTCAAAGAACTGCACAAAATAAGTAAATATTGCTGGTATTTTAATGTAAATAGCTTATGATTTATTGTAAAAAATAGTTATGTGCCTCCATCACAAATACTGAACATGGTTTTGTGACAAAATATTCCTTAAATACCATAATATGGCTGCCTCTCTCACCTCAGGACAGCAACCGAGAAGAGAATTGGAATCAAGCACAGGCAAATCTGTCCCTGTTAAACATGCCCTCTGTGCTGAGCGTGCTGACGAGCAAGCGTTCCCACATGCTCCCGGAAACCCAGGACGGCCAACCAGACAACTGAAAGTTTAAAGATGTTACACATTTCTTTCATTGTTGTTAAATTTTTTCTTCATACCATATATTTTGCATGTTTTTTTCCTCTTTCCTAACTCCTCTCCAGATTCCTACCCCTAACAATAAGACAAAAAAAAATGCAAAAACAAAGCAAAATGAAACAAACAGTCCACAGAAACACTGCTGAGTTTGTTTGGTGTTGGCCAGCTACTCTTGGGTGTGTGGGGCACACCCGGAGTGTGTTGACACACACAGTGAGATTCCACTGGCCAAAACTGAGTTTTTTCCTGAAATTCCACGCATTTCTAGTTACAGACTCTAGCTAGGAACATTACAGAAATGTGGCAGATTACAACTACCAATAAACACCTGGAAAGTCAACATCAGAAACAAGAAATGTAGTGTCCGCTGGATAGCCCCTCGGCTTCCATGGACCACAGTGTGTCTTAGCATTGTCTCCTTGGGACTTCAGAGCTGGAGGATGGAGCCCAGAAGGTCTGCGCCCTTTCTCAGGCCTGACCTCACATGTTCCGTCACTCCCTCTGTCTCCCTGGGTCATCTTGCAGGCGCTCACTCTTCAGTGGGATCAGAGCTCTTCTGTAAAAGGCTGCCTTCTCCCTGTCATGGCTGCACTGTTTGCAGAGAGCCGGTCAAAGTCCTGGAGGTGGAAGCGGGCTGCCAGCTGATTGACCATTTTCTTCAGGGTCAGAAATGCCGAGATGACTTGGAAGGTAAGGAAGATAGTGAAGATGATGTGTATGGCCTTTTCCAAGGGCAGATTCCTCAGGCCCTCATTGAGGAGCAAGAAAAGGATTAAAGGCAGCTGCAGGAGGAGGCTCAAGAGCCAAAAGCCAGCCAACTCGGGAACCTGCAGAGATTCACATCAGGAGTTGTAAGATTAGTAAATCCAGTTTTGTTGGACACACAGACATGTCCTCAGCACTACAAAGAACCTGCAGGATGGGCTCCATGAGTAATTCAGGAATACGCCATAGTCCTTGTCCTTAGAGAACTATCTAGACGAGAAAGCCAGTTTAATGGGAACAACCCCCACTTGGTTAATAAGGAAGTGCAGCATTGAGAGGCACAGAGTAGCCACTGCAGAGACCAAGGGTTGGGAAGGGAGACTTCAAGGGTGTGCACAGGGGAGCATCCCGCCCACGAAGCTCCAGCATGACTAGGAATCAACCCATCAGCCTGGCATGGCTGGCTGGCTTATGAAATGGCAGAAAAAAACTATAAGATATGCTGGGTGGGGCCCATTATGAAGGGTTGAGCAAACCACAGAATTATTTAAAGCCTTTAGGCAGGGTGGTGATTCAGAGAACACAGGCCTGGCAGTGGACATGGATTCATAACTTTTCTAAACAGACATTTAACAGACCATTTTTACTACATACATATCCAGAATGTACTTTGATCATATCCCCCCTTTACTCCCTTGTGTCTCTCCTCCTCCTGCTGTTCCCCTTCTCCACCAGTGACAGAATATTTTCAAGACTGAGAGAAGTGAGAACATTAGCAATCGTTAGAAGTCTACTGTGTTTAGAGACTTGGTAGGGGTCACTGCTTCATCTCAGTGACCTCATCAGTATGGCTTTCCTCACCGAGTAGATGAGGGCACCAGAGCTCAAAAGACTGAACAGTGATGGAAATCTTCAAGCTGGAGCTGGTCCTTAGCTCCAGGCCGGTGTCACCTCCACCCTGGCCATTGCTTTAGTTGCCTGAAACCTTAACTGTCTCTAGCACAGCCCTGAAGGAGGGAGAGCTTACCTTCTCCTGCAGGTTCCCCATGCAGCCCAAGTACAGCCGGATAGCTTCCATCAAGGTCACGAGGACGATGACAGTGATCACAATGAACTTGTAGTAGTCAGGCAAGACTGAATACTAAAAAGAAACGGCAGAACATGCTCGCAAAGTCTTTCGCCAAGTAACATGCACAGGGTGAGGAGGGCTTGAGAACCTTTGCTGGGGACCTGAGGAGCCAGGACCGAGCAGTGGGGTGAGGGGGGCTTGAGAACCTTCACTGGGGACATGAGGAGCCAGGGCCGAGCAGTGGGGTGAGGGGGGCTTGAGAACCTTCACTGGGGACATGAGGAGCCAGGGCCGAGCAGTGGGGTGAGGGGGGCTTGAGAACCTTCACTGGGGACATGAGGAGCCAGGGCCGAGCAGCGGGGTGAGGGGGTTGAGAACCTTCACTGGGGACATGAGGAGCCAGGGCCGAACAGCGGGGTGAGGGGGGCTCACCTTCATGTGAAGCATCACAATGCAGCTCACCCACCACAGTGGGAAAAAGTACGAGTTGAAATACAGAGACATCTGCAACGGCAGGCTGGAGACCATCTCATTGTCTGCGCCACAGGTAGAAAGGGAACAAATGGTAAAGCCTCATATTCCTGAGCATTAATATCAGTTCAGTAAAACGCCACACTCCAGGCCTATGTATGTCACTGGCAGTATATTCGTCTGCTTGCCTTTTACTTCAGACATTAGTTGCTTGGGGGTGAGTTTCATCTCCTTCAAGTGTTTGCCTCTACAGTCTGCTGGCAGTTTGCAGACCAGAGCTGTGGATTAAATATGAACTACCAAGCTGAATATGGTGGCACGGGCCTTTAATCACAACACTTGGGAGGCAGAATCACTGTGAGTTTGAGGCCAGCCTGGGTTACACAGTAAGAAGAGGAGAAGAAAGAGCAAGGGACTACCAGCTGGTATGTCAGGGTATTCTTGTCACCCTAACCCTCGGAGACAGGGAAACAGCAAGCTTCAGGCTAGCCAGAACTGCATATCTGACCTGTTTCTGAAAATAAATAAAATCCAAAAAAGCAATGCAAATATGATATTCTATCGCCTCCTTTGTAGGGTCTCTATAAAGAGCTATAAAATGAATGATTAAAAATGGATCTCTTATAGGTTAGTTCTTTATAATAATTAATCTCAAATTATAAAAATTTCCCCCTTTTGGCAAATCCTAATCCTGTACATGCCTTAATGCTAATCTGGCACCATTTCCCTGACAAATCTTTCCTTGACTACATTCTCACTGTCCAGCAGAATCCTTCCCTCTAGGTATTTATCACTCTGAACTATGTATGAGGGCTGGAGAGATGGTTCAGTGGTCAAGAGCACTTGCTGCTCTTGCAGAAGACTGGGTTCAGTTCCCAGCACCTCCACAGGGGCTCACAACCATCTGTAACTCCAGTTCCAGGAGGTCTGCCTCCCTCTTCTGGCCTCTGTGAGCACTGCATGCATGTAGTACACATACCTTCAGGGACACATTCATACTCACAAAGTAAAAAATAAAGAAGTGTGGGCAAAGAATCATATTCTCATCTAAGATGTGTGTGCTACACTGAAGAAACAAACCATGGGCTTTAGAAGCTGTGGTGGTTAAAATGAAAATGGCCTCCATAGGCACATGGGGGTGGCACTCTTAGGAGGCGTGGTCTTGTTGGAGGAAGTGTCACTGGGGATGGACTTTGTGGTTCCAAATGCTCAAGCCAGGCCCAGTGTCTGTCTCTTCCTGCTGCCTGCAGAACTATCAGCTACCTCTCGAGCACCATGTCTGCCTGTGTGTCGCCATGCTTTCTGACATGACAATAATGGACCAAGCCTCTGAACTGAGCCCCAACTACATGTTTTCCTTGTAAAAGTTGCTGTGGTCCTGGTGTCTCTTCACAGCAATAGAAACCCTAAGACAGGAGCCAAGAGAATCAGGAGCCAGAGATGGGGTGCATTATCCCATCTTTCTGAGCACCCACTCAGTCACCACTCAAAGGCTGCTTGTGAGGTTATTTCACTCTCACTATGTGCCTGTCACACTCAATGGGCGCTCAACAAATAGGACCATCTCCTTTTTTTATTTGTATACACACAGTCTCAGTGTAAGCACAGACTGCAATGCCCTATTCAGAATCTTGCTTTATACACTGTGAATACCAAGCATGCATGAGCAGAAAGAACAAATCTTCAAACGCTGTCATACATAAAAAGCCATTTGTGACACACAAATTCCATTTATCAGTCTGATTACCCAAAATCTTTTGCTTTTGTGTAAGGAAAAAGGTCCCTCAACAAGATTTTGATTTTAAAAACTGAACCCTAAAAAAAAATACATTATAAATTTAACTACATTCTTAAATTGGTTTTTTAAAGCAAGAATTTAGAAAGCTACTAACATAAACTACTTTGTAACATTTTTCTTTTTATCTGCATAATTTTTAAAATTAAAATCTAGTGCTTGAGACAATCATGGCCTCTAGAAGCAAAAGTTTCTGTAGCAGACTTTCTTGGATTGCTAGCCCCCAAATTATGGCACAGAAACTGATTATTAGTTATGAATGCTCGGTCTGAGTTTAGGCTTGTCCCACTGGCTCTTGTAATTTATTTTAACCTGTTTCGTTTTGCTTTTTTTTTTTTTTTTTTATACCTTTCTTTCATTCTGTGTGTCCTACTTTCTATATGCTTTCTCTGTGTCTGCCTGGCTGGTGGTTGCCTGGCTGGCGCCTGGTGTCTCCCTTTTTTCTCCCTTTCTCTCCTCCTTCTCTTTTGAGCCCAGACTCCTCCTATTTATTCTCTCTGCCCACCAGCCCTACCTGGTGAATTGGCCATTCAGCTTTTTATTAGCCCAATGAGGTGCCGTAGGCAGGCAAGGTAAACAAATGCAATCTTTACATACTTAAACAAAAGCAGCACAAACAAATGCAACACAGCTGCACATAGTTAGACAAATAGTCTATGCACATCAGGTTTCCTTTACGTTTTAAGAGCATGCCTGATTATTGTGGTCTGCTTTTGCTTTCCTTAATTTCTTAAATTACCCCTAATATAGGAACAAATTTTTTTTTTTTTTTTT
>NW_004949107.1:8512135-8540314 GCF_000317375.1 Microtus ochrogaster | reverse complement strand
GTGATGTGGAGGGGAGGTGATGTGGAGGTGATGTGGAGGTGATGTGATGTGGAGGTGATGTGGAGGGGAGGTGATGTGGAGGGGAGGTATGATAAAAATTTCTTGTAGTCTGTGTAACTCATTAAGAAGACAGGAAGCTGACAGTTTCAGAACCTTTAGAGCAGAAACTAGTCAAAAATTTGTCTCAAAAAATCCAAAAAGAAAAGAAAAAGTTTGCAGAGATGGATGCAGGAGAGTTTCACATTCAAAACCAGTCTGGACTACATAGTATGTTCTGGACTGCCCAGGAACTTCTGATTGCCGTGTAACAAAATAAATATCATAGCTGTTGTTTGTTTGAAAAGCTATCGGGATCTAGCTTGGGTGGAGTGACGGCTTAGCATGCCAGGCTGTTTATTTTCTTTATTATTATTATTGTTTTGTAATGTCAGGTTCACACTTTAACACATCCAGCTTACGCAATTGAAAAATCAGGCCCAAATATAAATGAGGTGCAAGACATGAATTCATTAAATTTTACAAAAGTTCAAGCTGAGTTCTGTTATGAGACAAAATTAAAGCATTATATAATTGGCAGGGAAATTTTACTGACCAATTAATTACCTGTCTTGGCTTTTCTCACGTTTGGGTGGTTGGGAAAAATTATTCTGTGACCCATGAAAACCATAGGAATCTCCAGCGTCAGTGTCTGTAGGTAGTTGTACTGGCATCCCTAAAGTTTCTGCTGTCTGAGGCGGAGGCCCTGACGCCTTCAGACCTACAGAACGAACACCACGCCATCGTTTTCAGTAGCCGCCCTCGGACCCGAGACCTTCACTAAAAGATTGCACTGCACAGTTAAGGTTCACTCTTAGAATCAGAAACACGAAAATCTATTATTTCCAGGTTTTTCTCCACATAATCTAAATTAGGCAAATGACCAAGGTGACAAAATGTACCGATGGCTTTGCTTTTCAATGTCCCCCCTTTCACAAAAATTGTCAAAACCAAGTAGGAGAAGGGATTTCTACTTCCTTGATTCCTTCGTGAAAACCATATATGCTGTCGTTAGGATTTAGGAGGCTAAGACTGGAGTCAACTCAGCGATATTTCGTTATAAGAACGAGGGGGAGGGAAGGAACGCACAGGGAAGGCCGTGTTCGTTTGGCAGCGTCCAGTAGAGGGATGGTGGTTTAAAAAGGCCCATTCGGTGGAAACAACCCCTTTTCCCTTTCCTCCGCCCGCTGGAGCTGCAAGGCTGGCCGGGGAGGACCCGGCCTACGCTGCCAGGCGGGGCTCGGGCCCAGCAAAGCTTCAGTGCAGGGTGGGAGCGGGACCGAGAGAGCGCGGCTGCCCCACCTCGCCCTGGCCTGGAAGGCTCTGCATCCCAATCCTCGGGGCCACAGAGCCTCCCGGTGCAGCAGCCGCGGCAGCCGAGGCTCGCGGGCGCCCAGGTCGGTCGCAGGGCCGCGGGCTCGCGCACAGGGACCGCGTCATGGCCGAAGCCGGAGCTGCCATTTTTCACCCGGGCACGGACCGTGCGGCCGCCCGCGAAAGGGGCTGCGCTCTCGCCACTCACCCGCGGCCTCGCTGGACTCTGGCCCGGTGCGGCTGGAGTCGCCGAACACCGTGAGGCTGAAGTTGCCCAGGCGCTGACGTACGGGGTCTGGCAGCTCCATGCCGGGTTTGCTCGGCCTCGCTGCTCACACGCCAGCTAAACGGCCGACGCGGCGGCGTGTGCGGTTCCCCAGGCAACCGGGCTGTGCCCGAGCTGGGGACTTGGTGCCTGGGCTGCCCTGCGCGGCCCAGTCTTCCAGAGGCTTCCCTTTGGAGGGGCGAGCAGAGGCTGCAAGGCTGCAGCGGGGCTGGAGAGGACGGGCTCCTTAGCCCTGCTTTTTCAGCCGGGCCGTCTTAAGATGAACGCAAGTACTAAGCCATTCGGGCCTGGGTTGAGCCCTCACACCAGGGCACTTTGTAAATTGGCGCGCCATTCCTAGAGGGAAATAAAGATGAGCACAGATCTTAAAGAATGCCCTTGACCAAGTAGATTTTTTTCTCTGGGTATAAAAAACCAGCGGTGAGGATAGGGTAGACCAAGTGTGCCTGCTTCCGAAGGGAAGAGAATAATGTTTCTGGATCGTGGGTTATTTAAAAACAACAAAACAACAAAAGAAACAAGCCAACAAACAAACAAAACAAAACCCCCAGCCTTTTCCTGCTTTCTCTTATATCGTTTTCAGCACTCAGGAGGATCTCAAGTTTCAGGTCAGCCTGGGCTACATTGCAAAATCTCAAAAACCAAACCAAAGCAAACCATTAAGTGTAATAGACATATAGAGAAAAGCCCAATCCAGATGTATTAGGACCCAGGTCAGTCAACCTTATTAATACCCACAGGAGCTAGCCTTTCCCAGTTCCTTACAGTGGCTAAAGGAACACTTGGCCTGTTTAATAGTTTATAGTAGACCAATTGCACCAAAAAAGTTTAAAAAGAAATCTGACCCTTTGCCACTACATTTTTATGATTTTTTTCCTATTTATTATCATACCAACAAGTTTATCATCAACAAACTGCTGCTAAGCACCCGTGCATTTTGTAGTTAGGAGCAGGCATGGCTGGTACCATTCTTGGGTATGGTTGGTGCCGCTCTTGGTGAAGATGCCTGTTGGTGAACATCCTCGCATGTTTATGCTGAGTGTGCACCGGGGAGTGGAGATTGAGTCAAGCCGTATGTCAGACCAGTTTTATTAGGTTCTGCCGGATGGCCTAACCTCCTGCTATATATGAACATCCCCGTCACTCCATGTGCCTTACCGATGCTTAGATTCTGTTCTTCCCTCTCAATCTTTCTGGTAAAGTGCGGTGGGACTGGAGTTGTCCTAGCAGTTACCAGCACTTGTTGCTCTTGCAGAGGACCCAGGTTTTGAGGAACCACCCTCACTGTGGTTCCCAATCATGTGCTGTGAGAGTCAAAGTTACATTTTAAGTTTTATGCCTTAGAGATCCATGAAACAGAAACGCTGGAGGCTATTTTTCATTGTTCACAAGTCTGACCCATCTGCACCAGAGGTGCTTGATTGCATGTCCGCCATGGGCAGGAAATACTGTCAGGATGTACGCTTGCTCCTGATTGGATGTAGGCTGAGTGTATGTCAGGATGTATGATTGCCTCTGATTGGACCTGGTGGAAAATAATTAAAAACCACTGAAAACTGTGACTGGAGACATTTTCTGGAAACCCAGATATGGACCAGGCTGGAGCCCAACCACCTGACAGTGTTTAATTAAAGCTTGTTTCAGATTGGTCTTTAAACTGTAGTAGTGGCTTATGCTCACACATGGGATGAACAGTACTTCTTTTTGGTGCCTCCAAGGGCACCAAGAACACATGTGGTATTCTTGCTAAACATATAGAAAATAGATAAACCCAATTCTAATTCTAAAAATTAAAAGCATGGCAAGCAGTATAATTTTGTACAATTGTCATCATAAAACATGTTCTCATTCCAAAGGGAGTGCAAAGGAATTTATTCTGAGCTAAATATCAGTGCCCATAGCCTGGAGACATGGATTTAGATTGTCCTATTGTCCATCATCCAAGTCACAATATGAATTTATATTATCAGAGAATGTAAGTCAGCCACAAATCAATGATCTCCTAAATACATTAGTGGGGACATCAGGCAGTCAAGTCACAGCAAAACAGGGACACCTCTGCCATACGTCTCATGTTGTATGAAGACATATTTATCTTTCTGCTTGGTGCAAGCCTACAATCAGCTAAACTAACAGATTCTAAAGGTTTGATTTGGTAGTTAAAAGAACGTTAGATAATATACAGACGTGAGCAGTAAACGGACATCAAGGGGGCTAAGGACAGCCCAAGATAATTTTGGCTTTTGATCTGTAACAATCATAGACGTTCCAATCTATCAGTCTGCAGAATCTTTCACAAAGGGGTGACTTTTCCAGGAGCTTTAGTCCACACAATCAAGAGGGAAATTCACATAAAGATTGCCAAGGGAAAGAAATGGAAGGAAATGGCTTTGTAGTTAGGTTTTAAAAGTAGTTCAAGAAATGTTTATCCTTATTAGGACACTTAGCCCAGTGAAACACACAGAGGCCAGGGAGACACAAAGCTACAGATAAATTCACAGGTCAAAGTCTACAGATAAATTCTTGCCAGGGATGACTGGGAGAAGCTGACTAAATTTTGCCTCAGTTCAAGAAGGAGCTCAGTTCCCAGAATCTTCAAAAAGGCTTCCAGAACCTCTCCAAGGCTGCTCACCTCTGTGTTTGACAAAATGTCCTGCCTGCTTTGGTCATAGCACTGGGACATCTGTCCTATAATTGTGTGTTTGTGTCTCTGTCTTTCTTACCTACCGGTCTTTGAAGTCTTTCATCTTATGGTGTTTGTTAAGAATCAGAGATGGATAACTACTGAATGAAGAAAGGGAAGTAAAGGCCTGATCATGTTTCCACATTTTCCAATCCCTAGTTCAAAGTCCTCTTTGCCAGCTTGTGTGTAAAGGTCATAATGTAGAATTAATAATCCATGAGTTAAAACTAGGTGAAGTTAGTTGCAATCAAAAATAAACATAAACAACCAAGAACCACTTTTTATCTAAGTGAACCAAGATTCTTACAGAGGGGACAATAAAACTTAAGGCAGGATGTACTACTGATGGAATTGTGATTTGAACAACTGCAGAGAAATAAGCAATTGGTAACATGTAGAAATAACCTTAATTCTTTGTCAAAAATAAATGTTCATAGGTGTGTGAATTAATAGCTAGGTCTTCAATTTGGTTCCATTGGTCCTCCTGTCTGTTTTTATGCCAATACCAGGCTGTTTTCAATACTGTAGCTTTGTAGTGGAGTTTGAAGTCAGGGATGTTACAGCTCCAGAAGTTCCTTTATTGTACAGAATTGTTTTGGCTATCCTGGGTTTTTTGTTCTTCCATATAAATACTGTTCTTTTGAGGTCTGTGAAAAATTTTTCTGGGATTTTGATGGGCATTGCATTGAATCTGTAGATTGCTTTGGGTAAGACTGCCATTTTTACTATGTTAACTCTGCCTACCCAAGAGCATGGGATATCTTTCCATTTTCTGGTGTCTTCTTCAATTTCTTTCTGCAAAGATTTAAAATTCATTTGTTTGGTTAGAGTTACTCCAAGATATTTTACATTATTTGTGGCTATTGTGAAGGGTGATGTTTCTCTGATTTCTTTCTCAGCCCATTTATCACATTTGTAAAGGAGGGCTACTGATGTTTTTCAAGTTAATCTTGTATCCTGCTACATTACTGAAGGTGTTTATGAATTATAGAAGTTCCTTGGTAGAACTTAGTTTTCCTCCAGAAACCAAGAAGACAAGGTTCGAGTCCACTAAACTCTCAGAGTCACCCAACAGTGATGAACCTCAGACCTTATTTTTACAAAGACATAGGGATGATATCTTACTGCCATGGTGAATACAAAGGTTGTTGACGTGGAATATGTTGTATATGCTTGGTGGTTATTAGCTGCACCCCTGTTCATGAAAAAATGAACACCTAATGCAGAGTCAGACAATGCCAGTGTTTACTTTTCTGAACCAAACCATACTAGCTAGGCACCCTGTCTATTGCTTTCCTAGTAAAGACCTAGGATGCAATTAACCACTAAGCATTCCATATATATTAACCAAATTTATGTGAAGTCTAAATAATTTTTTAAAACAATATGTTTTTCTCTCACATTGAAAAAAACAGATGTGAAATATTTTGTTCAGCTTATAATTATTTAATCATAACACTAGAGGAATATATTAAAGGAATCATGGGTGTTTTTCCCTTCTATTTTTATTACTCAAATTTCCTAGGATGTATGTACATTTCATAGCCTAGAAAGCCTACTAAACAATGAAGAGAAAGAAGCAAAGTTGAAGCAGGGAGCGGGATGTGAGGGGACAGCAGGATGGGCTGAACTAGTCCTGCACAGCTGATTTCACAAGTGCTCCAAAGGGCTCAGAACCATGAGAGTATCGTTTTGCTGATGCTCACAGTGTCTTATAGGTAGCCATTCCTGTGTGAACTGAGCAAACAAGAAGACTTCCACTTCCAGGGAATCAAGAGATTTGTGAAACTTGGGTTTCCCGTAATGTAAGCCAACTGCTTACTTAAAATCCCAAAAGAAGTGTGAAGTCTATTCTTAAAACCATGGAGTAATTCAAGTAATGGAGTAATAAGATGAATAAAGTTTTACAGAGGTCTGTAAAGTTAAACAGTTCTTTAAGAATTAATTTACTTATTATTTTATGTGTATGGGTGTTTTGTCAATACTTATATGTCTGTTCATCACATGTATGCCCTTCTGGTGCTTTGAGAAGCCAGAAGATCCCCCAGGACTGGAGAAACAGCTGGTTGTACGGCACCATGTAGGTTCTGGGAATTGAACCCGGGTCCTCTGGAAGAACAATTAGTGCTCTTTGCCACTGAGCCATCCCTCCAGGCCTGTTAAATAGTTCTTATACCAACGTTGTTCCGAGAAATGCTTGCTTAATGCATTTCATTGAGGTTTAATTACATGTGTGGTTTACTTACTTATTTTGATAAAAATGTCAGTCTGATATGATAATTTGTTTCTCTTTTACAAGAGGCAGTGTTGTTTGATGTTATTGTATGTGACACAAAACTGATTTTATAGGTGATTGTTTAAATCACTCCTTGTCATAAGAAAGATGTGAGTTCTTTCAATGTGATTCTAATAAACAGTTGAGCAGTAATATCTTAGGTGATTATGTCACCCGAGTGACCATATCATTCAGTGCTTTGCTTAAAAATGAACTGTGAAGACATTTCCAAGAATATAGGTACGTTTAAAAGGAGAATTATATGTAGTGAGTCTTTTTATGTCCTGCCAGCCAGCTCCCAAATAATGACATGGAGACTTCTCATTAATTATGAACACGTGGCCTATAGCTTAGGCTAGTTCCTCACTAGCTCTTATAACTTAAATTAACCCATTTATATTAATCTGTGTTCTAGCACGTGGCATTACCTCTTTTCTACACACCTCCTGTTTCCTCTCCCTGACTCCTGATATCTCCCTTGAGTGCCTAGATTTCTCTTGCTACTATCTGTTTCTGCCAGGAAGTCCTGCCTATGCCTCTTGCCTAGCTTTTGACCATTGAACTTTTTATTACACCAGTCATGGCAATACACTTTCACACGGGGTACAAATATCCTGCCACAATTACATGCTTGGGCACAATAACTTCAGATGTGATTTTATGTGAAAAACCGCATTAAAAATCTTGCTCTAAATTTCATGAAATCTAATCTGATAATCTTCCGTTGTTAATGGATAAGCAAAGCCTTTTGAATCCCTCATACAAACGTTCAAAGAACATTTCAAAGGTTTATAAAAAGAGTCCTCTATGAATTACAGAGGAAGCAAGACCTCTTAAAGGAAATTTAGGCTATTTTGAGGGATATTTCAAGGTCTACTAATATTTTGCCTTTGAAGTCGTCACCACTGAGTATTTTTATTAGAAAAAAAATTGCCTGTAAAATACTGTTTATATATATTTTTTGGTTCTGTGGCACTTCTTCCTGTCAGCCCACCTCACGGTTCATCTGCCCTGTCAAACAGTCTCTGCGTGTGTCACAGTGTGAGAGACTGGAAATATCAAGACAAGGGGAAGAGATCAGAAAAACAAAACCCGTTTAAGGAACTCTCAGATCTGTCAAGTAAAACTGAGTCTGCGAGAAACAAACGGTCATGTTAGTGATGAAGTCCCATGATTCACAGCGATACTCTAGCTTTATTCCTTATCCACTGCACTGTGTGGGATATGAATCATGTTCCCTTGCTGTGAGAAAATCCATCTTTGCTGCTACTGACTAAAATAAAATATGGCTTTCCCACTAAATATTGATATATTAATCCCTGCCCCCTGAGGCTTGTTTCTCATCGCGTTCCCGGTCTATTTGCTTTAACGTCTTAGTCTGCCTTCATTTGCATACTTTGCAACGCTTAAACTTGTTCATTTTGATCATCAATCACATTCAGGTTGTAAGAGTAGAAATGTTGTCAGCGCGTAAGTTATATTACAATGAGAGGTCTACACACGTGTGGAGCTCAGGTAAGCGTGCATAACCCAGCTCTCTTGATGTTCAAGATGCTTGCTTTGCAAAGCCGAGATCGTTGCGATCCCTGTTCCCATTGCATTATATTGTCGGTTAGTACGGAATTATCCTTTCCCGGTTTTCCACTCACGCTATAAAGATGAACTCATCTTTATAGTTCATTGTGCTTTCCCGGTTTTTGACTCGTGCTATAAAGGTGTCTGGAGACCGTGTAATAGGGCATCAGCAGGGCTGCCCTTAGGTCCTCTAAGGTCCAGACAGAGGTATGCATGCCACCCACAGTCCCTACATTCTACCTAGAGATGCCAATATGGGTAAACAACCCTGCCACAGACACCCCCTCATCCACCCCCACCCTTGTCCCCTGGGGTTTCAGTGCGGGAGAGAGGAAGTTAGTCATTCTGATGTACACCCAAAAGGATATTCTACTCCCTCCCTTCAACCCGTTCTCACACTAAGACGGGAGGTGAGGGCGCTTTCTCTCCTCGGAATCTAGAGAGGGGCCACAAGAGGCTTGCTCATAATGTCTAGAGACGACCAATCCTCCCTGCTCTGTTTCAGTGGGGACTCTGACCTCCCAGCACTCCCAGACCAACAGAGGGCTCAGAGCTTCCAGGAAGTTACAGCTTGAACGGGAACTGTCCCCTGTGGGCTCATGTGTTTGAACACATGGTCCTCAGCTGGTGGGGCTGCTTTGGGGACTATGGGAGCTTTGGAGCTGTGACCTGGCTAGCACAAGTGAGTTGGGATTGGGCCTTAAAGGTCATATTTTCATGGAATCTTTTATTTAAAAAAAAGATTTATTTTTATTTTATGAGGATGGATGCTTTGCCTGAATGTAAGCACACTGTTCCCCCAGAGGGCAGAGGAGGTTGCTGATCCCTGGAACTGAAGACGAGGTTGGTTGTGAATACCATGTGGATGCTGAGACCAACCCCAGGTCCAGTGGTGGTGCAGCCTGTGCTCGTAGCTGCTGGGCCATCTCTCGGGTCTAGAGGGAGGCCACTGTGCTGGCGCTTTTCTGACCCATCAAGAAGAACCTGATGCCTCAAGCCCTTGTGGCCACCATCGTGCCCTGCCTGGTGTGACAAGACTGTCCCCCAGAAAGAGACTGTGGAGGAAGCAAGCCTTCTCCGCTTCAGTTGTTCTGTAAAATATTGGGTCCCAGTGATGAGAAGAGTAAGTACTCTAAGGGCAAGGAGGGGGTGACTGCGCATGCCCAGCAGTGGAGAAAGGAAAGGAGAGTGACAGCGCGCATGCCCAGCTGTGGAGAAAGCCAGGCAAGGAGGGGGTGACAGCGCGCATGCCCAGCTGTGGAGAAAGGAAAGGAGAGTGACAGCGCGCATGCCCAGTTGTGGAGAAAGCCAGGCAAGGAGGGGGTGACTGCGCATGCCCAGCTGTGGAGAAAGGTAAGGAGGGGGTAACAGCGCTCGTGCCCAGCTGTGGAGAAAGGTAAGGACCACACCGAGCCACTGGTGATGGCCAGAGAAAAAGTAACCTAAAATTCAGTTTGAAGCTTAAGTTGAAAATTAACACAACCAGAATGAGATGATTTTAATAACTTGAAGAAATGGATTAACAATGAAATCAAGCAAAAATATGTTTAAAAGAGCCGACACTAGAAAGAAAATGGGTGTGGCTTTCCCAGCTAGTCTCTGTGTGCCATGATTTGAAGTATTAGCTGTTTAATGTTTATACTCCAATAAACTGGCCCTCAAGGAAACAGCCACAACCGAGTTCTGACCTCTGGGGGGCAATGGAATGGTTCTGAAGAGTAAAGACTGATACCAGCCCAAGCAAGAATGGTTTTAATTGGTTAGCTAATTAGAGGTAGGTTCTCCTATAGTCTGGCCTGCCCTAGAACAGGCTATGTAGCCAAGGATGACCTTGTGTTTCTGATCCTCTTGCTCCGTCCTCCTGAGTGCTGAGATGACAGGCATATGCCAGCATGCCCAATTTTATCCTGTGCTGAGAATCAAACCCAGGACTTCCTGCATGTAGGCAAGCCTTCTACCGACTGACCCACCCACATCTCAGCATAAGAATGGCTATTTTTTTTTTTTTTTACGAATGTTGTTTTGTTTGTTTCAATTGAACTGAAGTAGAACATTGGGACAAAAGAGTGTGAGTCCTAAGAACAGAACTCTGGATTTTACCCGAGTGAATCTCCTGTGCTGGTTTGAATGCCGATCTTCAGAGGCTCTCCTGTGTACGCCCTTGATGCACCTTTGGTGGGGCAGGAGATAGTGTGCCATGGTCTCTGCTTCTGTTCCTGCCTTCAGATCCCTACTTTGAGTTCCTGCCTGGGCATCCTTCAGTGATAGATTGTAACCTGTAAGTAAAATAAATCCTTTCCTCTTCCAAATTACATTGATCAGTGTCTATTACAGCAACAGAAGGAAACCAGACCAGCACTTGCTTAAGCTCCCTCCCAGTAATTATCTCCTCCTATCCCCAGTCACTATTTTCTCGAGTCCCGTACCTGCAGATAACTTTGCCTGCAGTTATTCCTATATAAAAGCCTTCATTACATATGTTTTGTGTTTTTTCTTTCAGCTCAGCATTCCATTTATGGATTATGTTGTTTCATGTAACAGTAGCCTGCTCATTTTTTTTTTTTTTTTTTTTTTTTTTTTTTTTTGCTTTTTCGAGACAGGGTTTCTCTGTGGCTTTGGAGCCTGTCCTGGCACTAGCTCTGTAAGACCAGGCTGGTCTCGAACTCACAGAGATCCGCCTGCCTCTGCCTCCCAAGTGCTGGGATTAAAGGCGTGCGCCACCATCGCCCGGCAGCCTGCTCATTTTCATTGCTGTTTTACTGTTTGACTACACATGAGTTTTATTACCATGGATGGTGGTGACAATACATTATTTATGTTATTTTTCCAGTCTGGGCTATCACAGAAGGTGCTGCTGGGACTGGAGAGGTGGCGTGGAGCTTTAGAGCGCTGACTTCTCTTCCAGAAGATACAGGTGTGACTTCCAGCATCCACACAGTGGCTCACAACCATCTATGACTCAAGTGCCAAGGGTTCTGAAGCCTTCTTCTGGCCTCCAGGTGCACGTGTGGAATTCATACATGCATGCAGGCAAAATGCCCACATTCATAAACAGAATCAAAGAGTGTTACTGAACTGGACGGCTAATATTTCATTTCGGATTTCACGTTCTTGTTATGAGGGAGATTAGGTTGTATTAATCAGTGTTGCACCGACCTCAGAAATTTTGGGCATGGTCTCCTTGTCTCTGTACTCTCGATTACCTAGTGTAGAACTGGTAATTTTCCTGATAGAAAGAACTTTAAAACATTTGCTATAGAATCCATCTGTGCTTGCAACTGTCTTTGTGGGCGAACTATTTTTGTTTGGGAATGTAGGGCAGTTCACATTTCTGTTTCCCTTCTCCCCCACTCTGGTACAGCTGTGTATGTCTAGGAATCTGGCTGCTCTTGGCATGAGTGTGTTTGTGATTTCCCCTTGTTATCACATTTTTAATGGGAAGGGCTCTAAATTGGCTCTCTCCCTTTCTATCTTCATAGTAACCATTTGCTCGCTCTCTCTCTCCTCTCTCTCTCTCCAGTATTGACAGGAATGTGTTAATTGCATTAGGTCTTTTAAAGAACCAGGGTTTGGCTTTTTGCTGTTTTCTAATATCTGTTTTTTCATAGATCTCTAACTGTTCTTTCTGCTCTATGTGAGTATAATTTCCTCTTTTCTTCCATTTGCTTATGACTTTTTGGATGTAGCATTGGCCTTTGGACTTTCCTTTTTAAATTTAAAATATTACTGTTGTGTGTGCATGCACATGTGTGTCTGTGAATGCATGCTATAGTGCATGAACAACTTTGGGGAGACTGTTGTCTCCTTCCACTGTGTGTAAGACCCCTGTTTCCAGGTTCAACAAGTGCTTTTATTTTCTGAGTCATTGTGCTGGCCCATAACACTTTTTTTTTACATTAGTATTTACTGTGTGTGTGTGTGTGTGTGTGTGTGTGTGTGTGTGTGTGTGCACGCTAAGGAGTTAATGCCTACTTGATTTCTAGTTCAATTCCATTACAGGTGGAGAAAATGCCCTATAGTAGTCTGTCACTTTGGTCTTTGTTGAAACTTGCACAGATATGATCCATTCCTAAAATGTTCACATTTTCTTGAAAATACAGATTTGCTTCAGTTGTTAGATGTAATTTCTATGTAAGTTTAATTCGGTCATATTTGTTAATTATGTTCTTTAATCTCTTGTGTTCTGACACACGCACACATATGCACACACAGTGTAGTCTACATGTATATATACATATACAAGTATTTTTGTCTGCTTGTTCGATAGGTCACAGAGGTCTACCAAATCTTCCACTGTGGTCATGAATAGGTCCATTTCTCCTATATTATTTGTGATATTCTTTCAGAATTAAGTTATTTGGAATTGTTGTCCTTTCCTAATCAATTGGCCCTTTATACCATGAAACATCTTGTTTCATATCTTGGGCTGGAAGTCTGGCTTAGGGGCAGTCTTGGTCTGGCAATCTTGAGGCCCACATTGCTGGAGAGCAAAGTCTCCATAGATTTGTGGTGCTGGAGATGCATAAGGACATCCCCTTTTAAAGTTTTTCCTTGTGTTTTACAGCTACTGACTTTTCCATCCTTTTACTTCTAAGTCCTCTGTTTCCGTAAGCAGGTCAGTGTGCTTTCCAGCTACTTTGAAAATTTAGTGCTTTTACACTTTTAATGATTTCTTAATTATTTGATCATTTCATGACATCTTTCCTCCTTCTCCAGCTTTTCCATCTCTGTTACACAGTGTTCCCAGTGTTCCCCCTTTCTTTATGATTTATTTTAATTATTTTATATTACTTGTATTTATTTCCAAGTACACATTACTTTGCTATTCTTTATAGTTTCTCTAGGGCCTATATATAGACTAGTGTCATTCTGCCTCCATGGCAACGCAGTGGCAGTTGGATGCGGTACTTGCCCTGTTCTTTCTTCTGTGTAGATGTATGTTTTGCTTCCACCCAGGGCTGAGACACTGTGACGAGTCATCATTATTTTACTCTCCACTTACCCTGGCTCTGATTTTCACTCTTGACGCTGCTTTCGGAGTCTTCCGGCATCTGAGCCTCTCTGAGATTCCGGTCCCCTTTGTCTCAGGGCCAGTTTATTAGTTTATTATTTATTATTTATCTCAGATTCTTTTGAAATATACCATTTATTTATTGTCTGGAATGTCTTTGTTCAGTGTTCATTCTTGAAGGATACTTCCCAAGGCACGAAATTCTAGGTATGTATTTATTTATTTATTTATTTATTTATTTATTTATTTATTTATTTTTTGGTTTTTCAAGACAGGGTTTCTCTGTGGTTTTGGAGCCTGTCCTGGAACTAGCTCTTGTAGACCAGGCTGGTCTCGAACTCACAGAGATCCGCCTGCCTCTGCCTCCTGAGTGCTGGGATTAAAGGCGTGCGCCACCACCGCCCGGTGAAATTCTAGGTTTATAGACATTTGTTTCTTTTTATTTAAAGAAGATAGTCCACTGACTTGCTCACATAATCTCTGATACGGTCAGCTGTGGTCCTTGTTTCTTTGAAGGTAGTGAGTTGCTTGCTGACTATTTGGAAAGTTTTATTCTGTCTTGGGCGTCAATGTTTGACTATGTCTTCGCCGAGGCCTACTGTGTGTATAGGCCAGAGGGCAACCCCAGATGCCACTTCCCAGGGACTGTAATTTTTTTTTGTGGCAGTCTCTTACCTGAACCCTGACAAGTGGGCTAGGCTGGCTAGCCAGGGAGCTCCAAGGACCTGCCTGTCTCTGCAATGCTGGTATTACAAGGGGACCCCCACACATTTTTTTTTTCAAACATAGTTTCTGGGGATTGAATTTGCATTTCCATGCTTGCAAGGCAAGCACTGTACTGACTGAGCCATCTTCCCAGCCCTGGTTTCTTTTTGTGAGTTTGTTTGTTTTTGTTTTTAATACAAATCTCTTGATCTACAATGTATGTCTTGCGTTTTGATCTATTTTGGGCTTTTGGAAAAATCCCCACATTCAAAGGCTGCTGCTTCTTCCTCTACTTCATTTCTCTTGTTGGTTCTGGAACTCCTGTTTCTGTAAAATTAAACCCTTTGCTGCATTAAATATATCTCTTAAACTTTAAAAATGTATTCTCTCTCTCTCTCTCTTTCTCTCTTTCTCTCTCTCTCTCTCTCTCTCTCTCTCTTCTTGCTTTGGCAGAGCGGATGCTTAGACAGAATCCTGTCGCTCTATCCTCCCCTTCTGCCTCCTCAGCCACACTACTGACTGTACTCAGCGTTTCTTTCTAGGTAAAATCCCCTCGCCCCGTGGCCCTCTGGTGAGGGCAGCAGCCGGTTTACTCCTCGTTCAGTGGGAGCCCACGTCTCTGTGATCTGGAGCAGGATAGTGTCTGAGGACTGTCCAGCCAGTAACGAAGGAAAAACGCAGCAAACTCTAAAGCAGGAACCAAGTCGGCAGTGGAAGAGGCAGAAAGCAAAGGGTTCCTCCTTGAATCCTGAGAGCTGTTCAGGGTTGGGGCAAGGTGTGTGATCCTATGGAAAACCTGTTACTTGAGGTGGACGGAATGAGTCCTTCTTCTTTATAGTCAAAGTAGATGAATCTGCCCAGAAGTGTGTATCTGGGCTTCGGTAACGTATTTCAGTAAATGACGCAATTCTCCGGACGTGACTGACAACTGTCTTTCGGTGTGATACAGCAAATCCAGGAATTAGGAGTGGAGCAAATGCTGATGCTGTAGGCACACTAGTGACTGCTCCGTCCTGGGGGAGGGACTCATTTCAAAAGTAAAGCTCTCCCTTTGATCTTGTTCTATTTAACACCTTTATCGTAAGTTTTGTTAACATTTACATTTACTTATCAAATTCACAGAGAGAAAAATTTATTGTTTGACTAGATCTTATAAGACATTAAGTCCAGCAAGACAACATTTATAAAACAACTTGCTAGAAAAATAGCATATAATTATTGTTAAATATTTAGAAATAATTACAAAACTGTCTTCTTTTTCACTGGTTTTGCAAAAATGTAATTATAAACACAAGTATTTTATAACATTAAATATTTTTTAAATTGTCAAATATTTTATAATTTTGTTTTAATTGACATAATTTATTTAGGTACTCTATCAGGATCATACTACAGTAATGTTTTCTAATTTTGTTTTGCTTAGAGATCATAAATATTTTTCCAAATCAAACATTATTTTCTCAATTATTAGTGGATATTATAATTTTCAATTTTTCAGTCTAATTTTGTAGGCATAAATTAGAATCTTGCTTCATAATTTTCTGTAAATGCTGGTGAAGCTGGACATTTTTCATATGTATATTAGATATTTGATGTTTTTCCTTTGGAAAAATCTATGTTTATGTCTTTTGTTTTTCCAGATAGGATGTTTATCTGAACATTGTTTAAGAACTTTCATATATTAAACACCTCAGCCATTTTCTGAACATTGCAAATATTTCTTCCAATTTTGAAATTTGCATTTTTATTACAGAATTTATTGTTTTGATGTATATCTATATTCTTTTGTAAAAACTGAACATTTTCAATTGTTCTGCCTTTCATGTCATGCTTGATGATCACCTCCAATTATGTAACTATTTACTTATATCATGTACCAGGGAGAATTAATAATCAACATTAATAGACTACAGACCAGTTCACAGGTTTAGAATAGCAATTAGCTAGCCTTTGCACAAGGGAGTTTGCCATCGTCAGCACCGGTAAACTCTGGGTAAACGATTAGGATCTCGGGTGTCAGCAATAAAGAGAACGGTCCAGAAACAGGGAAGCTAATTCTACACCACTGGCAAAAATACAAGTTCTACTGTATGTTTGATTCAATATGCTTGTTACTGTTTATTTTATTGGCTAATCATGGTTGAACAACTGTCAGAGCAAGTTAGCCTAATGAAGTTAGCCATTTAGCCTCATGAGAAAGCATCCGTCATGGAAACAGTCACATAGGAGCTGTATTGTTTCTGTTTGCACAGCTAAGGCAGCTGGAGGCTGTCTGTCATGAACAGCGCAGGCACTCCTGACATCCAAAGGCTGGGCCACGTGCTAGCGACCTGTCTGACACTCCCCACCCTGTGCATTTCTCAGCCATGCATCTAGTTCCAGTAAGGATATCTGCTACTGGGCCTCTCTCGGATTCTGCTCTGAAACAGACAGGAAAAGAAGGACATGAAGTCTTGGAAGGGTCACTTCATGCACACTAAGCTGCTAAGTGCTGAGAGATTTCACGGGCTGTGCACAGTTTTTAGGAATAGCATGAAACTAAACAGATAGATCTGTGTGGCGAGTAGTTGGTACTTTGAATGCTTGATACCTCAGGGAAAGATTTGGAAATAGTTGACCCTGGGAAGACAAGATTGAGACTAAGGGAACCAAGCTAGCCTGTTTGGTCTGATTTAGATCTGTGGTGTGGAATGGGGCTTATTCCCAGCCTTGTTCCACTCAGGGCTGAGAAGTCCAACCAGGGCCAACAGAAGGAGCTGAGAAGAAGACAGAGAGTCAGTGTGATTGCAATAAACACATCTAAAGAGGAGAAGAGTTCATTGTCACAGGAAGCTTTCAACCAAAGGATGACCCTGCGCTGGCAACGCTGAGATCTGGGCATCTGTAAAGCCCCCGAGTCATGGCAACACAATGATTGTTCTGTTTTATTCTCGTTTAGCCAGTTGACAAGAAGGCTAGAGAAACCGAGAGAATTGTCTGCTACCACATAAGTGGTAAGTAGGCAACCCCGAGTTCATGCCCACAAGTCCGTTTCTAGAGTGTGACTCTTAGCACATGGTTTGAGTAGCCCTTAGTTCATTAGTCTCCTCTGACTCCGAGGTTGTCTGGGGGAGGGTAGGAACAGTAGGGCTTACGCTACTATACACTTTGTCATGGCCCAGTGGCACTTTCTTCAACATCCAATCTTTAAGTTCCCAACAAAAGTTACTGCAAACCTACCTATTGTTTCAAAACAGAGAACTGTTGGCTGTTCACACGTGTAGCAAAGGACAACCAGGTTGGTAGACAATGGCAGAGATCCCAGCCAGACACTCCTGGGGCTCTGGCATAAGGCTAAGCCTATAAATACCAGATGTATTATGTCTTACAAAACAAATAGCAGCAATCCAAAGCATCGTGGCTTTTGACTTTTTTATTATTATTATTATTATTATTATTATTATTCTAAACAGAACAAGTAGTTGATCTTGGGCTATTTTTAGTATCATGTTGTAGAAAATTATTTGATTTAGCAGTTTGCATTTATACCACTGAGTTACAAATTATTTCATAGCAATCACGGGATGTGCTTAAAGTCTACAGCTGTGCGCGTATGTATACTGTGCATGTATTTCCTTTAAATATGAAAACTAGATGAAATATGCATAGAAGTCGTGTGTGTGCAAGAGATAAGTGCAGAGATTGGACGTATGCCTTTGTTATGTGGGGAAGACACACAGATTGAGAGTTTAAAAGATTACAACTGCCGACGAAGAAAGCAATGTGGCAGTGTTTGAAAAGACCATGCTATTTACTCGACAGGCTGTGCCAGGGCGAAGTTACAGCTGTGACCCTGCTTCAGATCATTTAAACAGGCTTTTCTGGATGTCGCTGACACTTGGGACGCATCTCCTGAGCTTTGCCATCAGTAAATAATAATCACCATATATGAGAAGCGAGCCTGCAAGCGGGACCTCCACACAACACAATCCATCAGCACTGTCAGACCCCTGGAAGAGAATCCCTGGGTATGAGAACTGAAAACCATGTTGTTATTTGCAGAGACAAGCCTGTGTTTGTGTGCCTACTAAAAATAGGGACTTTATGATCTTTTAAATATTTCTATATTCTTCACATCTGAACATGTCTTATATTAGATCCTTTGTAATCTACCATCACTGTGCTCATCTACCTCAGAAAACTTGGGACAGAAGGAGTCTGAGTTTGGTCTAATCACCCTTGTGTCCGAGCTATGTTGCTCGGCTGAGACGAGACCTACTAGTACAATTGCTAGTGTAAGTAAGGAAATCCTGAATGCAAAGTTATATCACCATGGTATGTGACACCAAGGTCAATCAAAGACCTAGCTCTTCTAGCGTGGTGCTTGATGGAAAACCAAAAAAAAAATCTATACACTCTGTAAGTACAGCTAGACTTCATTCAAGTCCATGGTACGGTAGGCAGTCAGAGATGATTTACTACCCTTAAGTACAGTCTGCCTTCAGGCCCCTGGGTTCCATGGTGTTGCAGTCAGTGAGAGATGATGATGATGTGTATAAGTTATGTGCAACTCCTGAGACATTTTAAGGAAGGGACTTGAGCATTCAATGGAATAAACATTGAAATTTATCACTATGAGTATCAAGTAAACATTTCACTTAACTGTTTTTGAATTTTTCTTTATTTTATCTTTTATGGTATATTGTGAGAATGAATAACCATTCTGTTTGTCATCTATTTGCCAATGAGGCCAAATAGCAGAGACAATAACTCCAAGCAAAGGGTTGTCTATTTGACTCCTGGTTTCAGAAATTTCACTCCATCATGGTAGGAAATTACGGCAGAACAGAACCGCTTATGTTATGGTGGTCAGAATGAAGGAGAGGGAATGCTTGCTCGGTGGCTGTCTTAGCTACTTTTCTATTGTTGTGATAAAACACTATGACCAAGGAGACTTGTCAAAGAAGGTATTCCCTTTGGGGTTTATGGCTTCAAAGGCTTAGATTCCATGATGGTGGAGCAAGGGCATGGCAGTAGGAATGGCTGAGAGCTCACACGTTGATCCGCAAGTAGGAGGTGGGGACACGGACACACACACACACACACACACACACACACACACACACACACACTGAGGATTTCAAAGCCTGCCTCCAGTGTTATACTTCCTCCAAAAAGGCCATAACTCCTGGTTCCTCCCAAACAGTCCAACCAACTGGAGACCAAATATTCTAACAAGTGAGCCTATGGAGGTCATTTGCATTTAAACCATCACAGTGGCTTCTTCTTATCTCTCTCTGGTTCCATCCTGGCCCTCAGGCTATGAGATGGCGCCATTCACATTCAGAAAGGGTCTTCTCCTCTTGCAGTCCTGTCTGGAAATGCCCACGCAGACACAGTCATCTGCTTTCCTGGGTACTTTTCAACCCAGTCTCGTTGACTTCTTGGTCATGTTTGTTCTGGTGAAACCCTGCACAGTTATTATTGTAATTATCCTAGTGATTTAAGAAACGCTAGGGGCAAATTGCTTGTGGTTGTGTTTTATGGGGGAGATGGGATTCTCTGTTGGCATCATGGCTGACATCTCTACACAGGAAAGACTTTAGCAAGAGAAAAACATAGCAGGTCTGCTTGATTATAACTTCCCAGGAGACAAGAATGTTCTGACTGAGCCGGGTGGTGGTCCCAGCACTCGGGAGGCATAGGTAGGCAGATCTCTGTGAGTTGGAGGCCAACCTGGTTTACAGAGCGAGTTCCAAGACAGGCTCCAAAAGCTACAGAGAAACCCTGTCTCCAAAAAAAAAAAAAAAAAAAAAAAAAAAAAAATGTTCTGACTGAAGACCTGACAACACAGGGAAGTCTCTTCACATTTATGTTTGCATTTGATTAATTCTAGACAACCATGAAGAAATATGGCCGGTCAACAGGAGTGCAGTGTCAGGCTAACAAACATAGTGGGAAGCACAGCAAGGCCTGCCTGTCCAGACTCTTTTTGACCTCTCTGTGCAGGAGTCTTCCCTCTGGGTGTACAGCAGGAAGCTGTAAAATGGGAGGCAGGTGATTTACCATCATGCAGAAGGATTACATAATTTCCTTATGACATCCCCCACACAGAAAGCTCGGAAGCAAAGACTCACAGTTTGAGGCTGTATGCCTTACTTTGGGGGAAAGGGGTCTAGTTTGGTCTTCTGCCTTGGGGGTGAGAAATTCTTGTGTTACATGTTAGATTAGCCACGGCAGCTGCCGAGGGACAGGGGTGGAAGGAAAGAGCAGCTTGGTCTGACTTTAGGTGGAACCATGTTTCTTCCCAAAGGGAACATTTTGT
Organism: Microtus ochrogaster; assembly: GCF_000317375.1. NCBI lineage: Eukaryota > Metazoa > Chordata > Mammalia > Rodentia > Cricetidae > Microtus > Microtus ochrogaster. The sequence goes on along the minus strand of NW_004949107.1, from coordinate 8,520,125 downwards.
CACCGACAGAATGTCTGTGGGGAAGATGGGATGTGGCCATTATAGGGGTGGAAATGACTGGAAACTGGGAAGTGTAGTCTTCCATCAGGAAATCATCACTATTACTTCCCTTGAGGACAGGGAGAAGCAGACACAAAGACAACAGAAGGTAGGAGAGGAAGACGGCTGCTTGGAGACAGGGCCCCAGGCATTTACTTGGGGGATTGGGGTGGTTTTTTTCTCCAATAGCTAAGAAAAGGGAGAGACTACAACTGTGGGTGTGTTGGAAATATAATATTGAGTTACCAGTTAATGAAATAATGAAGACATTTGTATGCACTTCCCGTCATCACTATGTGTATGACTGGGGTAAGAAGGGACCTGGTAATTGTTTCCAGTCTGTGATCTTTCAGACTTTCTTTGGAGTAGGCAGGGCATCAAAGCTTGGATGGGGCTTCAGAAACCTTTTACTGCTGTCACGCTTCTCTCAAGACACACAGGGCACTGGGGAAGGGGGTGGGATGGGAGTGGGGTCCTGTGAGAGAAAATGATCTCTTGATTTTTTTTTTCACAAGATGTAACTAGACTTTCAAATTGCTTGGTTGTAGCAAGTTAATTGGGTTTTACTTCCTTTTTTATTCCTAAGTAAGAGGAATGTCACTTCCTTTTAAAGGCTTTGTGAAGGACAACTTTCGTTCCTTTAAAAGCTTTGGGAAGGACAACTTTCGGTTGTCACTTGGGGTGAAAAGCTGGATCAAATTTGAATGGTATCATGCTAATCTGTGCTTTCACAGGTGTTGGTCTGAAAGCTCCAAAGCAAAGAGCTTCATCCCCCAAGTGGCAGCAGTGGCCCCAACAGCATTCTCACAGTGTAGAGAGCTGGGGCCTGGGGGAGGAAGGGCTGGTTTTCTGGTCTCGGAGTAGACAGGTTGCTTTATGTGGCTCACTAGGAATGCCTCTTTAATTCAGTCTGTGACTTTAAAGAAAAGCATCCTCAGGCTTTAACTTCACAGGGCTGTATGAGCAAATTATCAATGTTGTTTGTTCTTTGTCTGTATCTTTACAGATTTGGATTACAATAATTCCTCCCATTCATATGAGGTTTTCCCATTGTTAAAGAACCTTATGCTTTTAATCCTCACAATAAACACTGGTATGAGGATTCAGACGGCTCCTAAACTCACAATGGCTTGACACCTCTGCTTTTATGACCTTAACTACAAAAGTGACTATCCTGGTGTTGGTCAAATCCTACTCTGGTGTCTGACTGCGTGACTCTCATAGGCAATGAGGGAAAAGAGAGCTTATTTGATGTCAGGTCTAGGAGGTAATACAGAAAAACTTTAGATCCCTGAATGCAGGGAGGTGAACCCACAATCCTCCACATACCTCCTGTTCTGGAACAACCTGGAAAGGGCTGGAGTGCATCCCTGCTGAAGACAGCGCTGTCTCTTGACATCAAAAGGAGGCCTCCTTCCAAGAGGACCCATGGGATCACTTTTGGGAGGTATCCGGCAAAACAGAGATTACTTTGGGAAGAAGCCACATTTGATAGCGTTCCGTCAAATAATTTGCCTTCAACGTAATTTGCTGAAAATGAAGCGTACTGACTGTGTTATAGAGTATTGTTTTAACTAGACACAGATGTGTTACATTTGTTTATGCTACATTTGTTTAGTTATGTAAAGATGTGTTATTGTTTCACCGTGCCCATCTAAGGCATCTGATTGGTCTAATAAAGAGCTGGATGGCCAATAGCTAGGCAGAAGAGAAATAAGCAGGACTGGCAGGCAGAGAGAATAACTAGGAGAAATCTAGGTGGGGAAGAGAACAAGAGAGAAGAGGAGGAGGAAGGAAGAGAAGGCCATGACAGGGGCCAGAAGCCAGGCAGCCAGCAGCCAGTCAGACACAAGAAGCAGGAGAGTGGGACGAGCAGAAAGAAAAAAGCTAAACAACAACAACAAACCTTGAGGCAAAATGTAGATAAAGAGAAACAGATTAAATAGCAGCTAAGATAAAGACAAGCACTGATAAGTAATAATGTCTCCACGTCATGATTTGGGGGCTGGTTGGTGGCCTAAAAGAAAGCCTGGTAACAATACTATGTGCTATAGGTTTGTGTCTTAGGGCCTCTATTGCTGTGAAGAGAGCTTCAGTTCATGATCATCATGGTGGGAAGCGTGGTGGCGTGCAGGCAGACATGGTGCTGGAGGAGTAACTGAGAGTCCTGCATCTTTCAGGCAACAGGAAGTTGACTGAGATACTATCAACTTACAAATGCATCAATGGCTCAATCCATTGATGAGACCAGAGCCCTTGTTTTGCAATCGTTGCACAAAAGTCTGTCAGCTGGTGGCCAGGCCATTAACGAGCCTTCTGTGGGATGTTTTGTATACAAGCCGCAACTCCAGGGAAGATGCAGGGAATTCTGGCACAGTCTGAGAAGCAGTAGATCCCATTAGACTAAAGTTGATTTATGAGTTTCAATAACTCCTGCCTTTCTTTTTATTGTCCTTCCTGTGGTGGTTTGAATAAGAATAGCCCCCATAGACTCATATATATAAATCCTTAGATACCAGGGAGGGACATTATTTAGGAAGGAATAGGAGACCTCATTGGAGGAAGTGTGTCACCGGGGATGGGCTTAGAGGTTTCAAGAAGCCCAATCCAGGTTGGTCTCTCTTGCTCTGCCTGCTGCCTGCAGATTTTCTGAGATGGGCTTAATTCACCCATATATATGATTTATATCCAGTTGTGACCAATTTCCTATAAACAACATAACTTCATTCTTCTTTGTGGCTGAAGTAAAATTGCATTGTGTTTATACATCACATTTCTCTCTCTGTTTTTCTGTTGTTGGACACCCAGGTTAGTTCCCTGACTTAGCCACTATGCATGGTCCTCCCATAAACACTGATGTCTCTGTGACAGGCTGCCTCAGAGTCCTCAGGTAAACACCCAGGAGAGGGAGAGCTAGTTCATAGGAAAGTCTGGTTTTAGTGTTTTGGGACACTCCATGCTGACTTTCATAGCAGCCCAGTGTCCAGTTTGCACCCCCACCAGCTGTGTGATAGGGCCCCCCTCTCCCCACATCATCACCAGCATTTGGTTCCTTAATGGCTGCCTTCTGACTGAGGTATGATAGACCCTAGTTTCGATTTGCTTTTTTCTCATGGCTGCTGAGATTGAAGACATTCTTGCCATGTGTTTGTTAGCCGTTTGTTTTCATTAGCACACTTACTGATTGGCTTGTTCAGTTTCTTGTTGTTCAGGTTTCTTTAGACTCTTTATCTGTTCTAGATAGTAATTTTTTCTCCACTCTGTGGGATGTCTCTTTACTTCTGTTTCCTTGGTGGCACAAAAACTTTTTAGTCTCATGCGGCCTCATTTGCTGATTGTTGGTATTATTTTCCAGGCACTGGAGCCCTGTTGAGAAAGTCCTTGCCTGTGTCTATATTGGGAAGTAGTTTCCCTTTATTCTCTAGCAGTTCAGAGTTTCAGGTCCTACTTTAACACACGTGGTCCCTTTGGAGATGGTTTTTGTGCAGGGTGAGAGACAGAGATTTCATTCTTCTCCACCTGGACATCCAGGTTCCCAGAACCATTTGTTGAAATGTCCGTCTTTACTCACATCTGTATTTTTGTATCTTGGTCAAAAGTCATGTGACTATAGATATATGATTGATATCTGGGTCTTCTAGTCCATTGATCTATGTGTCTGTTTTTGTTCCAATACCATGCTGATTTTAAAATTTTTTTATTGATTTTATTGAGCTCTACATTTTTCTCCACTTCCTCTCCTTCCTTTCCCCTCCTCCCTTTTCCATGGTTCCCATGTTCCCAGTTTACTCAGGAGATCTTGTCTTTTCTACTTCCCATGTAGATTAGATCCATGTATGTCTCCCTTAGAGTCCTCATTGTTGTCTAGGTTCTCTAGGATTGTGTATTATAGACTGGTTTTTCTTTGCTTTATGTCTAAAAGACACTTATGAGTAAGTACATGTGATATTTGTTTTTCTGGATTATTTCACTCAATATGATGTTTTCTAGATTCATCCATTTGCCTGGACATTTCAAGATGTCATTTTTTTTTCTGCTGTGTAGTACTCCATTGTATAAATGAACCACATTTTCCTACCCATTTTTTGGTCGAGGGGCATTTAGGTTGTGTCCAGGTTCTGGCTATGACAAACAATGCTGATATAAACATAGTTGAGCACATGTCCTTGTAGTACGATTGAACATCCTTTGGGTTTATACCCAAAAGTAGCATTGCTAGGTCTTGAGGAAGGTTGTTTCCTAATTTTCTAAGAAATCACCACATTGACATCCAAAGGGGTTGTACCAGTTTGCACTCCCACTAGCAATGGAGGAGTGTTCCCTACCCCATAACCTCTCCAGCGTCGGTGTTTTTGATCTTGGCATCTGTGACACAGGTGTCAGATGGAATCTCAGAGTTGTTTTGATTTGCATTTCTCTGATGGCTAAGGATGTTGAGCATTTCCTCATGTGTCTTTCAGCCATTTTAGACTCCTCTGTTGAGAGTTCTCTGTTTAGGTCTGTACTCGTTTCCCTGCACTCATTGAAGCTGCTCACAAGTGCAACTCCTTCTCCTGGAGTTTGACGCTCTCTTCTGCTGCACTCATGGATGGACACACAGACACACACAGACACACACACACAGACAAACACAAACACACACAGACACATAGACACACACAGACACACAGAGACACACAGACACACACAAACACACACAGACACATAGACACACAGAGACACACAGAGACACACAGACACACAGACACACACAGATACACACACAGACACACAGACATACACACAAACACACACAGACAAACACACATAGACACACAGACACACACACACACACAGACACATAGACACCCAGACACACACACACAAACACAGAGAGAGAGTCTAAAAAGTTTTGTATTGCACATGATAAACATACAGTATATACTTGTATGAAAATAAAAACAGTGAGAAAGCAAGCAAAAACTTTACTATTTATAATCTCCATTCAAAACATTAATAATAAAAATGTGTCTTACAGAAAAATATCAAGAAGTACTTTGTTACAGGGACACTTTGTTGATCACTGGGCATGGTTTTTCAGTGAGGAGGTCATGCTGGATGTCTTGTTTGTCATCTTTAGAAACGGGTGCCACTCTGTCTCTAACTGAGGCAAAGTTGACCTGGAAGTTTCCTTTGCCCGCTTCCTCCCTCCTTACTCTACAAGCTCACTTTCCCTAGTTTTAGTTTTCTAACAATTATCCCCTGAAGTAGACACTTCTGTATTAGTGTCTTATGATTGCTAAAAACAACTTTACCAAAACGTTTGCTCATTTAAAACAATCTACGCTTATTTTTCTGTGGTTCTGAGATTGGTGCCACTGGGGTAAAGCTGAGGTTAGAGCCAGGTCGATGTCACTGGAGGCTGCAGGGCAGAGTCTGGTCCTTCTTTCTCCCTGTTCCTGGAGGTGTCCTGCTTTCTTCCTTGTGTCCCTGCCACCCCATGTTCCTGTCACTGCGCTGTCTGTACTCACAGCTCCTTCTGCCTGTCTTTATGAAGACCCTTAGAGCCCACCCAGATGCTCCAAGACCATCTATCTCAAGATCCCAGATCTAAAACTGTACCAGCAATATACTTTTTGCCATACAGAGTAATATTTAAGAGTAAGTTTGGAGGGTTAGAATCTGGGTGTCTTTGGAGGTCACTATTCAGCTAACATAACCTTTTATCTAATCTCTGGACTCAGATATGTTTCTTTCTCACCATCACTCATTATCTATAGCCCTGGCTCGTCCAATTCTTTGGATCTAAAGCTGAGGTACAGTACTGAAGTAAAGGACTAGAAATACAGCTCAGTGGTAGAGTGTTTGCCTCACACTGGGTTCAACCTGCAGCACTACAAAAATTACACACTACAGCTATAAATAAATAATAAATAAAAACTGATCCATAATTTACCATTCACATCTGTCGGTCTCGCTTCTGTCCACATCAGTGATGTGTCACTCAGCTTTTTGTCCCTGTGACAACCATCATAGAGAAGGAAAGAGGATTTGGGCTAATGGTCTGAGCCTTTTTGAGCACTTGGCTTCATGGTTTCTGGGGCTGTGAGGCAGAGGGTCACACTAGCAACATGAGGTAGAGCAAAGCTGTCGGTCCATAGTGTCTAGGAGAGAGAGGGGGAAAGAGGGGAGGGAGAGAGGGATGGAGGGAGAGAGGGGACGGAGAGGGAGGAGGAGAGAGGGAGAAAGGAAGAGGGAGGTAAGGGGAGGGGAAAGGGAGAGCCAGAACAGGATGGAGGGAGGGATGAGAGGAAAAGGGAGAGATAAGGGGAAGGGAGAGAGAAAAAGAGAAGGAGGGAGGGGAGAGGAAGAGAGAGGGAGAGAGGAAGAGAGGGAAAGAGGAAGAGGGAGGGAGGGGTTGGGGGCATGCTTCTCGGGACCTATTTCTAGCTGTTACCTCCTAACGTTGTGCTTCTTCTGACACTCCATTTAGCTGCATTAATCAGTGGGTTAACTTATCCGTGAGGCTGACCACCTCTCAAAGGAGCCGCTCTGAATGATGCTGCATTAGAGAAGACCCTTGAGAACTAAACCATTGCGTGTAGACTCTCTCACAGATGGACAGTGTTTAAGTCGTGTCTATGCTGAATGCGGACATTGCCCTTGTTCATATTCTTGGAACCGTATAGTATAACAGCTATGATAGAGCTTTAGATTGCACTATGACTCTAAGACATTTCAAGAGGACATAGCTAAACTATATGCACGTACTATAAGACGGTATACAAAGTACTTGAGCATCTTGGAACCAGTCCCCAGCAGATACCAAGGGACAACCTTATACATTTTTATAATTTAAGTTTTAAATTGATGAATTATAATTACTCTCACACTGTTTTACAACTTTTTTAAATGGCATTACTCCTATGGACAGAGACCTCACAAAAATATTTGTGTATGGTACCATATATCTGAATATTTGGATGTTTTCATATTATTCTACAATGTATTATCTAATTTTTTTGATTCATACTCAATATCTGATCAAAGCTACCTTCCAGAGTAGAAAACACACATATAGAAGAACCATCTGCAGGGGGGGCACAGTGGACAATTGATGGGCAGCTGAACGGTGCTCCACAGAGGAACACAGTAAGTGTTTCTGAATTAACAGGGGATGGTTGACCAGCAGGATCCTGGAGAGCTTTGGAGCAAGAGAGGTGAAGAAATTTGTAACCCAGTTCATCATTCTGTGTCCTGCGGGTTCTGCACAATATGAAACCTGAGTTAATTTAGACAATCCAGTTCCCAAAGCATCTAACATCATCCACAATATCAACCAAAAGTGAGTTATGTTTCAAAATAAAATAATCTCAAAATCCCTTTGCAAGCAAAGTGTTCATGGAAAACAGCTATTTAAACCCAGGGCCACAAAGTCACCTGGGAGTCTGCTCTACAAGATCGCATTGTTTAGGCGCTAGCTACAGTTTTACCTCTTCAGTGGATTTCCCTTAGAAAATGTATTCTAATTAATACTGAGACCCTAAAAACAAATAAAAATTGGTGGTGGCATCATGTTGTCCCCTTCACTTAGTAGTTGCGCTAGGAGGCTAGTTAGTTATTTTTGTGGTTGACTGATGATGCCCGCTATGAACTTAACTCCATTGATGATAGTGATTTTTTTCTATAGGATTTCATCCCCTCAATAGATTGCCAGCTCCACTTACTTCTTTTAAATACAAGGTAATAGGGCTTTCATGGATGCTCCATTATCTGTTCCTTCTTCCCAGCTGTGACTTGCTCCTAAGCATGGCCAAGGATTGTTTCCACTACAAATCCATGGCCCCTCCTACACCAGGGGAACCTCAGTGTTACCAGTGTGGCTTTGAAATGTCTCCACAGAGCCATGTTTGGACACGTGTTCTCCAGCTGTTGCTGAAGTTAGGAAAGGTGGCGGAACCTTTGCGGGGGG